>NC_053167.1:52631695-52746695 GCF_016835505.1 Polypterus senegalus
GCCATACACTATAATCATAAGTGAATTAAGTTGTCCACAGTTTAAACCAGTTGTGTAAAAAGAACAATCAGCATTTCATTTGATTTATGTCAGCAATCTCTTAAACAAAACCTAAATATATTTTTTCTTCTATTCACCTTACTGCTTTAACCCACTCCTTTCACTGACAGAGCTACATGTCAAGTCAAATCACAATTTACAGAGTAGATTTAAGGCCACAGAAGTGGTTTCCAAAGTGCTGTACATGAAATTAGATAAATAAAATTAAAGATTAATTGATGAAAATTATTAAAAACAATTAAATGGAAACAATTGACAAACAACAAATTAGCAGTACATAAAAACACATCACAAATGACTAAAAATCCAGGGAGAAAAAAAAAAATGTGTTTTCAGCAAAAACACAGAAACACAGACAGAGAGCGAGAGCGAGGTGAAAGACTGAAACAATGTATAAACACAAGAGATGAATGACGCAACACATTTTATGAATCCAGAATGACGTCAACAGCCAGTCCTTGGCATGGTTAAATACATTTCTGTGACCCTGGAGATTGCTAATGAGATGAACGTCAAGGAGGAAATCAGTTCCAACGCTTAGCCCAATCTGGAGTGCCTGGAACATGTTTAGTTTGTTTTATTTTCCAGAGCTGTGAATTCCTGGGATACTTAACCATATTCCAACAAAATCCAGTGTAGGTAGGAATAAACCCTAAGACACAGGAATCCAATCCATCACAGGGCAGGCCAGGGAACTTGTACTCCAAATCTACTAGCTTAGCTTAATAATAAAAAGCAAGTTACAGGAAATAAGTACAGTAGAGGTGTCTGGGATACATTTTGAACAACATACTTCATAGGTTCTGCAAGTGTTATGGTGGACCCTTTCCAGGCTGGGATGGGACTGAAGCAATATCCCATACAAAAGGATAAATTAATGGATAATGTGGGGGATTAGGTCCATCAAGGACGGTTCCTCCCCCTGTAAGGTAGATTGCAGTTCTCCACTGGCATGGACCCAGTAAGGATGCCCACAGGTATGTATCGGAGTCATAGTTCTGAGAGACAATCCTGTCAGGGTCTTTGGATGCCACCAGAGGATGCTGCCGAGAGAGGGACTCCCTGCTTCAAGAGGCTTCCGTCTGACCTGGAAGTGCTCCCATTGGGCTAAGTCCCAGTACTGGAAGTACACCCAGGTCTGACATAAAAATGAGCCGTCCAGCCTCCTCCAGTTAGTCACAGTTGGAAGGCAAAAGGCAAAGCTCACCTGGAGGAGGGAAAAAGGGAAGTGTGCATTGGAAGATCATGGAACCGACCTGAAAAAGAGGTACTTTGTGATATAAAAACCTTACTTTTGCACCTGGGACTGTTTAGTGTGTTGTGTCTGGGGTTTTGGGCTCAGTGGTGCTCCTTGTCTTTTACAGTTCATATCATTAGAAGGAGAATGTGAACTAAGAAGTACAGGCTACGAGTTACATTTAAAATTCAAATGTCTGTCTCCCATTGGAATTTCTGTTTCAATATCATCCCTCCAGCGAGCCACCTTTAAATAAGAATTATCCACTACTGAGGAATACAAAAAAAGCTGTCACCTGTTTTTTATGCAAGCATTCTGTCAGAAATACACGGTTTACCAGTTTTCTTTATATACACATTTTTTTCACAGGGGACAAGTATTAATATCTATCGCACAAATATGCATCCTAATGAAACTTTCAAAACAAAAGCATCATTTCCAACTGGATCCCCTTTTTTTTTTTTTTTTAAAAAGTCACAGGAGCAGTCTCTCCTCACTGTCAAGCAGTCAATAACCAACAAAGGAGCAACAAGATACTTTCTCTGCCACCTAGTACCTGGGTGTGCCTCCTTATTATGGCTGCCATGCCAGATTCCACCCTGTCCTCCCCTGACTGGAGTTGATACTTGCCAAAATTGATGGTCAAAAAAAAAAAAACTATTTTATTAAGACTTTTGTAAAGATATCTTGTTGAGTTCGGTGTGTCTTATTAATTTATTATTTGGAAGAGTGTAACAGTTTAGTGTCCATCTACTTCTTTTCATGTTTACCTCATGCAGTTAAAGGTCAGTGGGTCACTTAAGCCAGGGATCCATCCTGGGTAGGGCATGCACCAACCTGGCCAACTCAACATTGCCAGATGATCTAACCCACATCTCTGGGATGTGATAAAACACTGAAGTATGTGGTGAAAATCCCATGTGGACACGTGGAAACTTTTTTTTTTTTTTTTAAATTCCAGCAAGTCTTAATGAATGAGCAATAGTTTTAATTTTCAGACTAATATCTTTAGCAACACATTTATACATGTAATGAGCATAGAACAGAACTACCTTCAGTATTTTCTGGTGCTGTAAACTTCTCAATACCATCAGTTCATCTTTAACCCGGTATTTAAAGACGTGTCCACATGGGATTTTCACCACATACTTCAGTGTTTTATCACATCCCAGAGATGTGAGTTAGATCATCTGGCAATGTTGACTAAATTTTGATCATGCTTGATGAATCATCATATAGTCTTTTCTTTTTTCCTTAGTTTTTACAGTAAAAATAATTAAATACTTCCCACACAATACTGTCGCCTTTTTCCCTTCAAACAAGGAATTTGCAGGATTCTTTGAATAAATTAAAAAAAAAAATCTGAACAGATTTACTAAGAACAGTGAGATGGTTCACAATTTTTTTTCCACCCCTTTTATTGCAACTTGCTTTAGCTCTGATGCCTAAGTGCATCAAGGACCATCAATGTTAATTCGTAAAATCTCCCTTTTGCACACATACACAATGTATCACATTCCAAAATAGTAGAAAGTCTCATATCTAAATAAATGTTTCTTTTCAGACTAAAATGCTAATTTATTCTCTATATTACATGGCTATGAGCCACCCTCTCTTTATAGGAAGCAGACAAGACACCCATACGCATAAGGAATACGAAGATTCCAATGCACTAAGCAAAATGCATACATACACCTGCACCCCCTACATAAATCTATTTACGGCATTAGCAGTGTCTCTCACCCCCTCCTAACACAGTTCAGGGACAAGTCTCTTGATGGACACACCATACTCTGCAGTAGAACAATACTATGTCATCATCAAAAAAAATTATTTAAAAATTGCTAAATCAGAAATATGCAGCTATATCTTGGCGACTGTTCATGAACATTGTTAGATTAGTTGCAGGGTGGCATTGCAATTTGCATTACTACATTATAGTCCAGAGTCCCAAGTCTGAATACTGACCTAAGCACCCTATGTGAAAATAATGTACGTTCTCCTCCAGTATTTCACGTATCCTCCAACGTACTATAGATGTTCGATTTGCTATTACATCCTGTGTTAATAAGGTTGTGCAAGTGTATTTGAGGTTGCAACGAGATTAGCAGCAACACTTCTGGGTTGATTCCTACTTTACAGTTTATGCTACTGGAATGAGTTCTAGGTGCCACAAGTCTGCACTGGAGTTATTGTGAAGGAATGGGTGGCTGCCATTACATTTAATGCCTAAAATCTGACTATGCCACTGCTTCAACAGTTACTGACATTTCATCCATTAAGAATTCTTGAGGTATGACATTTTAACATAGATCAACAGCACACCTGAAATGGCTTATTTGTTATCCACTGACTAACTAAACAAGATATGGAATGACAGTGAGGTGGTAGACATTGATGTTAGCTGGTTTGAACGAAAGCTGTGAGTCTGACTTAAGACAACTGGCTCACTCAAAAGCTACCTGAAGCATAAGATCCTAAAACTTATGAAAATTGCCCGTGCATTTATAATGGGAATCCAATGGCCGAAACTTGAATGCCCAACTTGGGACTGCAGTAATGTACTACAAATATAGCAAATTATCCCTTTTGCTTCTCTAATGATGGCAATACTTGAAGCACAATAATGGTATTGGCACATTATCTAAACATAATGAAATGAAGCATTATATTGGATCATTATAAAAGCAAATTATGCCCACATCAATAAAAATGAGGTGTGATGGGGAGCCAAAGCCATTACCTGGCTGGGACGCTAATGAAATGGAAGGACGGGAGAGAGAGAAGATTGCTGTGGTAATACCTCCTTTGGGACACTAGAGGGCAGCCCTCCTGAGTGGCTGTGGCACCATGGATTCCCACAGGGTATGCTGGGAACTGGAGTTTGGTGCAGCATTGTTGGGTTCCGTGGGTGCAGCCAGGGGGAGCTACAGAGACCTAAAGAGGATTTCCACCAGACCTGGGAGTGATTCCAGGTAATCCTGATGAACCATCTAGAGCACTCCCAGGTGCTGAATAAAAGGAGCCACCTCATTCCATTCAAGGAGCTAGGGTAGGGAGGAGGATGGCGAAGCTTGCTGGGAAAAGGAGTGGAGGTGAAGGAAGAAGGGAGAAAAAAAAAAAAAAAAAGGGTGGGGGGAAGGACCATGTTTGTAGTGCTTTGTTTTACATGCTATGCTGAGCAAAGAAAAAGTGCTCCACCATGGGAATAAGTGTGTGTGGCAAACATGTGCCTCTGGTTTGGGAAGCTGTACACGCCCTGGTGGTCCACAGAAGTTAAAAACATGGTCATACCCAAATCAAAAATGATTAATTTAGTGGGTTGTCTTGCCTGTAACTGACTTGATACAGGAAAAAAAAAAATGGTAAATTTAAAACAAAGAAATTAAATCAACATAATTCAGGCTACACCTTTTTTCAAGGTCTATAAAAGGCAGAACATATGTTGCATTTAAAAATTTGTGGACATAACAGAACATGAGGCTAAGGAAATCTTAACGATTCAAGTATAAGCAGAACCTCCAGCTTTCCTAACTTTAACTTTATCAATATGTATTCCTGTTTAATTGTGCACTACTCTGAAATATCATTTAAGTAAATAATTGAAAAAACATGAAGACGACAAAGGGCAAATCACGTTGCCACTAGGAAAGTCTCACCTACCCAAACTGAGAGCCTGTCCCCACAGTGCTAGATATGAAGGCTCTCTCATTTTCCCTCACCTTCTGAGAGAAAAGGCTTGCTAAAGATGGAAAATGTACACCTGTAAGAAGAAAAAAAGAATGTCTGGTCAAATTAAAGAATGTCCTCACGTCCAGAATATTTTCAAGGAGGTCAGACTATCAAGACAAGTAATATTTCTGACTTGTCAAAAATGATTGCCTATTTTCCAAATGTTGACATTTGCCTTTTATGTACTGCCATCATTAAATGTTCAGATGATCACTCATTTCCTTCACATGAGAGAATAAAATCCTATCTACCGTAAATGAAAGAAACTCATATTTTATCAGTCCTCATCCAAGAATTTATCAATGAATGTGCTACTTCCAAGGCTAGACATAAAAGACTGTGATTAAATGAACCAACACCCGTGCCATGTACTTTCATTTAAACAAAATCAATAAATAAAACACTTGTTTTAAGTTCTGATTCAAAATTGAATAATATTAAAAATTATAATCTACAGCTTCCCCAACCAAATCCCAGCCCAATGTTATCCCCCGCAGGGTGACACAGTAATGCTGAGGTTAGAATTGCTGCTTTACAAATCCAACAACCCAAGTTAAAATCGGACATTGTCACTTGTATGGCATTTACTCTACATGTTCTCCCGGTGTCCGAGAGTTTTTAATTGAACATGCTCAAATATCGGCAGATGGAATTGTTATGAACTTGCCCCAGTATGAGTGCATGAGTGGGGTATGTGATGAACTTGTGTCCTACCCTTTATAACCCCAAGATTAAGCATGTTAGTGTATATTATATGAAGAGTATTCTGTGGAGCAGATTAACAAAGAATAAACAGGAAGAATAAATGTGTCCATAAACTAGCCAGGTTATTAACCGAACATTCTAACTTGTCTTTCACCAAAACAAAATACAGAACATTAAGTTTCAGAGCTTATTGAAATCTTGAATTATCCAGAACATCAAAAGGTGACTTTAAGATGTCATATTGATGACCTGAAATTAACTGAAATTCCTTAAGTTACCTGAAAATGTCATTATAAAAATTTCAATTAAGAAACAAGATCATAACAAAGAGTATAGTTTTACACTCTTTGTAGTATAATAGCTTTGGTATTACAAAAGAATGAACTTTAAAAATGTTACCTGTAACCAGAAAAGCAGGTCTGTCTATACAGCTAAACTGTAATTATTTCCAAGTATTCACATTTTGAGGTGTGGCACAATTACAAAAAAGCCATCAGTTTGTTTTATACATCAGAGGGAGTGACAACTTCATAATAACTACTCTAAACAGGTATGATTGCAAATTTCAAATTCTTATCATGCTTCAGATTGTATCTGTGTGCGCCAACTCCAATATTTACTGCAATTCATTAAACAAGGATCAAAAGTAACCCGAGTGCTTAGCCAAGGCAGCATGACAAAATGTGACACAGCAACAGCTGCTGTTAAGGAATCTTAGTACCTGTTACAATGTGGTATTTAATTGCCTTTAAAAATTGTAATATATTTCTATTAAAATGGCCCTTCTCTAACTCTACAGGGATCATCTATGGTTACAAAAAAATTACAATTACTAAAAAAAAAAAAAAAAAAAAAAAAATTGTGTGTACACAACATAATGGAGTATGGCCAAGTTGGACTGCTACAAATCTGAGCTTACCGAGATGTGGCTCTTCAGTTTTTATGCTTGGCAACAGCATACACAGCTGGTAGCCATCTTTGCAAGAACACCAGAGGTCACAGTATAATTCCACTCATTTATAACAATAAGAGTTAATTGGAGGGCAGCAAGCCAGGAGGAAACGGGTCTCCTGGAAAGCGGAAATTATAAAGACGGCAGATGAATTACACAACCAGCACAGAACTGAAGGCAGAACATTTCAGCCAGACTATATGATTCTGTGTAATTAGGCAAAGATCATAAGCCTACTGAAAACAGGTAAAAAGATTGTGTTGATTTGTACAGGTAGATGCATCCATTACTGAACTTAGTCAATGCAGGTTGGTATCATGGAATCAGAGCATAGCTCAGCAGGAGCATCGGGAGCAAGGAGGGAGCAAACCCAGGATAAGGTACCAGTCTTTCTCACAGCATTCTCACTTCTATAGGGCCAGTTTAGAAATGACAATTAACCTAATATACACATCTAGTATATTACAAAGTTGAAGGATTCAACCTATTCCCATGCAAGATTATTTAAAATGTATCCTTCACATGATTAGAACACAAAAGTAGAAAGAATGGGCAATGAGACAGTAAAATTGGCTGCTCAAAATTAATTTACCATATTTTCATGGCCTTTTGTCAAAATCTGGCTTTATCCACTGCTTGTGTGCAGCTAACATATATGCAGATTTTCCTTACCTTGCAGCAATCCTGTTAAAAATCTAGACAGTGTCAATGAGAGTAGAGGTACAGAGCTGATGTGAGCAATCATTGGGGTGAAAGCCGTCAAACAGCCCCAGGCAGTGGCAGACAGCAGCAACACTTTCTCTCCACCTACCCTATAAAATAAATAAATAAATGCCAATGGTTTACTTACTTTAGGGCTTCCCTAAGCATCCAGATATATGAAAATACAATTTAATTACAAAAAAAAGTGTTAAAATGTGGAAAAATAACAATGATATTGGTAAATACGCCTGCCTTTGGTTACTACTACATGTCGAAGAGTATATAAATACAACAAAAGGTGTCAATGTGCCATTTTAATGTTGCATGTATAAATGCTCCAACTACTTGAATTTAAGCAGTACCTAATAAAGTGTATTGTCCCTTTAAATTAGGAACCTGCTTATCCCATTATAGGGCTAGAGGGGTGCTGGATAGGAAATATACACAAGATAGGAACCAGCTCTGAACAGGGCACACTTACTCAGGCCAATTTAGACTTTAACTTGAACTTTTGTCAGGCAACATACAGTAGTTGCAAGAAACTTCTCTTGGAGTTACATCCATACACATAACAAGGGCAATACAATTAAACAATACACGACACCATCACAACATATTATGGTACTAGTGACACTCCAATTGACCTAATGTGTACACATTTGGCATGCGAGAGGAAACAAATGCAAATAATGGGAGAACATGTCAACTTCATAGAGATAGAGACAGATCAGGCTCAGGAGCTGTGAGACAGAATCTCCAAACAATGAAATTGCATAATTTAGGCCTGTTAATACTTAAGAAGCAGCGTCGGGCGCGAGGTGAAGAAAAACACTGAATTTGCTCCAAACTTACTACCATACCATAAATATTATTAAAGCTTATTAAACATTGTATGATAAAGTCTTAAAAACAAAAACACACATGCATCCCTCTCAATATGAAGAGTATTGCCCTTTGTCCTAGTAATAGTAATCCACATACAGTGGTGTGAAAAACTATTTGCCCCTTCCTGATTTCTTATTCTTTTGCATGTTTGTCACACAAAATGTTTCTGATCATCAAACACATTTAACCATTAGTCAAATATAACACAAGTAAACACAAAATGCAGTTTTAAATGATGGTTTTATTATTTAGGAGAAAAAATCCAAACCTACATGGCCCTGTGTGAAAAAGTAATTGCCCCTTGTTAAAAATAACCTAACTGTGGTGTATCACACCTGAGTTCAATTTCCGTAGCCACCCCAGGCCTGATTACTGCCACACCTGTTTCAATCAAGAAATCACTTAAATAGGAGCTGCCTGACACAGAGAAGTAGACCAAAAGCACCTCAAAAGCTAGACATCATGCCAAGATCCAAAGAAATTCAGGAACAAATGAGAACAGAAGTAATTGAGATCTATCAGTCTGGTAAAGGTTATAAAGCCATTTCTAAAGCTTTGGGACTCCAGCTGAACACAGTGAGAGCCATTATCCACAAATGGCAAAAACATGGAACAGTGGTGAACCTTCCCAGGAGTGGCCGGCCGACCAAAATTACCCCAAGAGCGCAGAGACGACTCATCCGAGAGGTCACAAAAGACCCCAGGACAACGTCTAAAGAACTGCAGGCCTCACTTGCCTCAATTAAGGTCAGTGTTCACGACTCCACCATAAGAAAGAGACTGGGCAAAACGGCCTGCATGGCAGATTTCCAAGACGCAAAAACCACTGTTAAGCAAAAGAACATTAGGGCTCGTCTCAATTTTGCTAAGAAACATCTCAATGATTGCCAAGACTTTTGGGAAAATACCTTGTGGACTGATGAGACAAAAGTTGAACTTTTTGGAAGGCAAATGTCCCGTTACATCTGGCGAAAAGGAACACAGCATTTCAGAAAAGAACATCATACCAACAGTAAAATATGGTGGTGGTAGTGTGATGGTCTGGGGTTGTTTTGCTGCTTCAGGACCTGGAAGGCTTGCTGTGATAGATGGAACCATGAATTCTACTGTCTACCAAAAATCCTGAAGGAGAATGTCCGCCATCTGTTCGTCAACTCAAGCTGAAGCGATCTTGGGTGCTGCAACAGGACAATGACCCAAAACACACCAGCAAATCCACCTCTGAATGGCTGAAGAAAACAAAATGAAGACTTTGGAGTGGCCTAGTCAAAGTCCTGACCTGAATCCAATTGAGATGCTATGGCATGACCTTAAAAGGGCGGTTCATGCTAGAAAACCCTCAAATAAAGCTGAATTACAACAATTCTGCAAAGATGAGTGGGCCAAAATTCCTCCAGAGCTGTAAAAGACTCATTGCAAGTTATCGCAAACGCTTGATTGCAGTTATTGCTGCTAAGGGTGGCCCAACCAGTTATTAGGTTCAGGGGCAATTACTTTTTCACACAGGGCCATGTAGGTTTGGATTTTTTCCTCCCTAAATAATAAAACCATCATTTAAAAACTGCATTTTGTGTTTACTTGTGTTATATTTGACTAATGGTTAAATGTGTTTGATGATCAGAAACATTTTGTGTGACAAACATGCAAAAGAATAAGAAATCAGGAAGGGGCAAATAGTTTTTCACACCACTGTATAACCGCAAGACAATGCATAGTTTAAGAAACTAGCCTTATGTGGCCTATGCATTTAAATATGTTCAATCACCCCAGACCAGTTAAAATCTAGACAGTGTCAATGAGAGTAGAGGTACAGAGCTGATGTGAGCAATCATTGGGGTGAAAGCCGTCAAACAGCCCCAGGCAGTGGCAGACAGCAGCAACACTTTCTCTCCACCTACCCTATAAAATAAATAAATAAATGCCAATGGTTTACTTACTTTAGGGCTTCCCTAAGCATCCAGATATATGAAAATACAATTTAATTACAAAAAAAAGTGTTAAAATGTGGAAAAATAACAATGATATTGGTAAATACGCCTGCCTTTGGTTACTACTACATGTCGAAGAGTATATAAATACAACAAAAGGTGTCAATGTGCCATTTTAATGTTGCATGTATAAATGCTCCAACTACTTGAATTTAAGCAGTACCTAATAAAGTGTATTGTCCCTTTAAATTAGGAACCTGCTTATCCCATTATAGGGCTAGAGGGGTGCTGGATAGGAAATATACACAAGATAGGAACCAGCTCTGAACAGGGCACACTTACTCAGGCCAATTTAGACTTTAACTTGAACTTTTGTCAGGCAACATACAGTAGTTGCAAGAAACTTCTCTTGGAGTTACATCCATACACATAACAAGGGCAATACAATTAAACAATACACGACACCATCACAACATATTATGGTACTAGTGACACTCCAATTGACCTAATGTGTACACATTTGGCATGCGAGAGGAAACAAATGCAAATAATGGGAGAACATGTCAACTTCATAGAGATAGAGACAGATCAGGCTCAGGAGCTGTGAGACAGAATCTCCAAACAATGAAATTGCATAATTTAGGCCTGTTAATACTTAAGAAGCAGCGTCGGGCGCGAGGTGAAGAAAAACACTGAATTTGCTCCAAACTTACTACCATACCATAAATATTATTAAAGCTTATTAAACATTGTATGATAAAGTCTTAAAAACAAAAACACACATGCATCCCTCTCAATATGAAGAGTATTGCCCTTTGTCCTAGTAATAGTAATCCACATACAGTATAACCGCTTAAGACAATGCATAGTTTAAGAAACTAGCCTTATGTGGCCTATGCATTTAAATATGTTCAATCACCCCAGACCATTTCTCACTCTTTTCTGTTCCTGCAGCACACATTCTAAACTCCAGTAGACTCGGCCAAAGGAATATCCATAGCTCAAGCAAACACAAGTCTACATTCTTGTGCTTGACTTGGCTTTTTAACTGTTACTTATACTACCACAGGATTTGTAGTAAATCTTTTTAGTGGACAAAATTCTAAATTTAATTTCACAAGTAAGCATGGCTGACACAATGTCTTTCAAAGTATACACGTCCATCAAGTTAGGCCCGGTTCCAAATTATACAGTCTAAAACTTCAAAGGAACTACCATCTAAGAAATCACTAGCAATTCATAAAAAAAAAGTAACTGAATAATAATTATAATCCAGTCGCTAAAAGCAAACCACATTCCTGTTTCTCAACAGCATATGAATAAGCATTTGCTTCTCAGCTTTTAAAAGGCACGTTTGGAAAGGTCCACAAGAGGCTTAAGGGCTACTTGGGCATCTAGCCGAAACCCATTAGTATTTTAAGGGTTGATGAGCTGTAAAAAGGTTAAAGGAGTTAATTATTAAAACTACTTTGGTTAAAGTCCCCCTGCAGCGGGACAATTGGGGGGGTGTGGGCTTTAAACAACTGACAACTTAACTGCTTCTGTGTGTTCAGATTCACGGTTGTAGTTTTAACTTACCAGAAAGAGTAGAGGACTCCAGTGCCCTGTGGAACATCTGAAAGTGCATCCGCACAGTTTTCTTTGTTTGCTTGCTTGCTTTACAGTGAGCCTCTCTTGTGTTTATAATTGTACAGTAGATTAATTTGACAAGAAGTCACCTTACCGTTTGGACATACCTATCACTGATATATCCTCCAAGGACCTGTGTCAAGCAATACCCCCAGAAGAAGCTGCCGAGAGCAATGCCAGACTCCTTTTTGCTCCATTTGAACTGATCTGCCATAGCAACTGCACATATTGGCATAGCCACTCGAGCACAGTAAAGAAGACATGTCCCTATCAGAAGCACCAATGTCCAGATCCGAGCAACTGGCCTGCAAGTGTCAGAAAAAGGAATGCTTAAATAAATACAAGTTGTTAATATATTTGTCACATCATATATTATCTCTATATATCTCTATATATCTCTATATATATATATATATATATATATATATATATCTCTATATATATATCTATCTATCTATCTATCTCTATATATATATATATCTATATATATCTATATATATATATATCTGTATCTATATATTTTTTTATACACACACACACACCTAATTCCCACAAAATTAGTGACTTGTCTAAATTATACATTCTTTTTTCACTTTGTAACAACTTAACAGAAGGAAAGTCAATCTACAACGGTATAGCGGGTTAAATGTGAAAAGATGCGCCCTACAATACTCTAAACTAGATAAGACGCTTAAGAGCATGAGTGCATGAACGTAGTGTCATTAAGACTTAATTGTGTCTTCAGGGATTCTCAGAAATATAAACCAAACCTTTAAGCAATAAAAGGTGACTTGCTACATGAAAGGTTTGGAATTCGACTCCTTCCATTCCCAATCACTGCCCCATTGTGGCCAGATGGTCAACTAGTAAATTGACAAGGAAACAAAATGAAAAGGAGACTCTTCTCGAGCCATTTGTGGCCAGATAATGCATTGTTTCGGACTAAAACCTTAAAGGGAACAGTGGAAATATGATTGGTTACTAACACTATAGTGGCCATACACCACTTACTATTGCGGTGTGCTGTGTCAAATG
This sequence comes from Polypterus senegalus, assembly GCF_016835505.1. NCBI lineage: Eukaryota > Metazoa > Chordata > Cladistia > Polypteriformes > Polypteridae > Polypterus > Polypterus senegalus. The sequence goes on from NC_053167.1 coordinate 52,644,561, forward strand.
AGATTGAGGAAGAGAAAAGAAAATGTAAAAAACGTGGAAAGAAAAAAAAAAAAAAAAAAAAAGGAAACTTCTGATTCCCTACTCTTGAGGTGTCAGTTGGGATTTAGTCTCTACGCAAATTTCTTCTACCCAAGGTATTCCATTATTTACATTGCAATTTGAATATTGCATGCCACAAAACAAACAGAATGAAAGGTGCTGAACAAAAAACTGTTTAGATATGTTCAACATCTTCACCCATTCTATTAAACCTATATACACACACACACACACACACACATTATATTTGTACATACTCATACACGCACACACATATATAAAGCGAATTCTTATTATTAAACAAATGCAGAGATGTTTGTATAAGGAGTACTTATTTTAAGAACTTGATTTTTTTTAAATCTGGCCATTAATGTTATCTAAGGGTGGCCTTTCAAAATGCCTCCCATTAGTTGTTGTCAATCACTTGTGTCTTATTCAGTATGGCACCTTGCATAATCCTGCTGACCTGGAACTTGATAAGTGGGTTAAGAAATAAAGGAATGCACCTTTTTAAGCTGAACAAAAAATGTTTTAAGAAAGGCAGAGTAAACGGTCCACTTTTTTGAAAGTATGGAGTTAATTAAAATCGAACACCCTGTGATTTTCAAGGCATTGGAGAAAAAGCAGCCCATTTCAGCCAGGAGCCTTACACCAAGCAAATTACTGTTACAGTAACTCTGTTTTTTTATGGGGTGATAAGTCAGAATTAACACTACTGAACAGTGTAAAATAAAACAAAGTTCTTCTAGGTATTCTATAATAAGGTAACATTGTAATGAACACACTAGTGTTAAGTGGTCAACTCTTCAACCATTGTCAAAGAAGAATGTCGATTTAGGCTTGGTGTGAAAGTTCATTTATTTTGTATTTTAAAAAGTAAAGTGAGTTTGTACACCAGAAAAGGTGCATCCCTTTATTTACAATCCTGCTGAACTCAAGTTTTGGGTTGCAGGGGCCTACAGCTAATCTCAAGAAGGAGCCAGTGCTAGTTAATCCAAGAGCACATGGCCAAATCATAGTCACCTACTAACTTTACACAGGCGCACACGCATCTTTAAGATGTAGACGGGAAGCCGGCGAAAAATAACCCAGGCAGACACTGCGTGGGTGGGGCGGAAACCATAAAACGAAATGCTATCTTTAAAAAAAAAAAAGTTTTAATACTAAAGTGTGTGTACGTGTTGGGGAATGTATTCTATCGATTCAAAAGTATATCCTAGACTTTTTAACTCCATATACTGTACTACATATCACTTACTCCACTCGACAGGTTTCGCTGATCCACATAAGAGTTAATCGTGAACCCCGCGACTGACTGGTATCCCGTCCAGGTCAGCAACCGGCGCCTGCTTGGCCAGACAGTGCCTCAGACACACTTTGTTGATGGAAGTCAAAATTAATGTCGATACATGATTATTTTATATTAGATGACACTGCGCAGTCTGGCGTTCATCTTCAGATAAATACGTTTGACTTTTACTTACCTTCGCCAGTTTTTCTTTTGAAAAGTCTTCCAGCATAAACCTACGAGAAGCCCCAACCTAAACTCAACTAAGAGATTTCATTCGCCAATCCGGTAAAGGTCGGAGATTTAGCTCCGTTGTACGGATTGTCTACCAAGGCAAGCGTGATTATATTGTAAGGGTTATACTTCGCTGTGAGTACTCTTCTAAAAACTTGCTGTCTCTGCTAAAGGTTCTCTTTTAACCATCTCCCTGTCATTCCTTATTTCAGACGACCTCTTTAAATTCTTTTATTTCAATATTTTAAGCGTTGTAAGGTCGCCTATCAATGCTTAATTATATTGTTTTCAAGTGCTTTAATCCTCGAAAGTAGCCCGATTGGTATTTTAAAAATGACTTTTTTATTTTTAATTTGCGAAGACTGATAAATTACAGGTTGTGAAAAAAGAACAGATCTGCCGTTAGTTATGTCTTTCCGAAAATGAACTGTACGGCAGGTTAAATCTATACTTTACTGTAGTGAGTTTCCGTCCACATTGTTCAGAGGAAGATGTAAACCTTTGCACATTTTTTTTTTAATTCGCATGATCGTACACCGCAACTCCCTTTAAAAATTTCTAATAAAATCTGGGTATGGAGATTTGTACACGTTTGCATAGATCTAAAACTGCACTTCTGCGATACATACATACCGTTAGCACTAATACAGAGGAGGCGCGTCGATTCTGATAGGTGTCCAATACAACTTACCATATAACTAAACCTGCTTTAAAATAACTCCAAGGCAGCCCAGGATTAACCCATCCACAACTAAGAACTTTCTCCCCTCGCTCGGTCTATGTTCTTCCTGTCTGCTCAAAACCAAGATGCGCTTCACCCGGTATTTCATTCAAACGTTGGCGGGGGTCATTGAAAGCAGCCCACTCACCTGGACCAAAATGGATCACCAGTTTCGCCCGTCTTGTTTTGTGGTCCAACTTCACTCAAGACCAGTAGCGAAGCGTCCTCCACTAATTCCAAATTGGAGTGCTTAATGTGTTTCTGCAGAATGGCCATTCAACGACCCAAACGAGTTCCTCGAGTCTTTTTTTTGTTTCTTGGATTTTATTCTGTCGTTACTCCTGTAGTTTAGCAGTGCTTTCTGCGCGCCGTATAAACGTTTCAAATCAGTTGCCGTTAACTGCTCTTTTCAATTGGCATGTTTAGCAAATAAAGCGATTCGCACCCTTCCCACAGGCGCTCCCTGCAACTGGAGGAAGTAAAGAGTGGCGAGCGTCACAAGGCAGTTCACTTTTGGCCATTTTAAAGTGGGCAGATTTCTCAATCCACGTGTCGTTCGGAGTGCCACGCAACTCTTCCTGCTTGCCTGTCGAGCGCCTCAGGAAGTGCAGCCGCAAGCTCGGCCTCTTCACTGCGAACGTCAAAGTCTCGTACACTTTTAAGATCGGCTCTTTCTTGCTTAGTTTACAGAATGGCGCGAAGCCCCTTTCGAAAATCCAACATTGTGTTCCCCTATTCATACGTCATTTTCAATACCAAAACGAAAAACATTTCCTCAAGCCAAATACAGCACAGCCCAACCCACCTCCTCTTAGTCCGTTGCCGTATATTAAAATTTAATTGCTTGGTTTTGTAACGGATAAAGCAGCTGCTTCTCAACGCTAGAGACCGTCCCTGGCGCTGTCTATGTGCAGTTTGCACGCTCTCCCTTTGTGTGCGTGGGTGTTTATCGGAATACCCGTCATGGGTTTTTTGGGCACGCACTAATGGACTGTGCCCAGATGCTCAGGCGATTAGGGTCTCACTGCAAATGCTGACTGGATAGACATAGTCCCAACTATCATGAACTGGACAAACAGAAACTGGATGGATGTTTAAACAGTATTTATTCTAGGAGTCTGGCATTCTAATACCATACACCTGGTTGTTACTCCATCCATCCATTGTCTAACCCGCTGAATCCGAATACAGGGTCACGGGGGTCTGCTGGAGCCAATCCCAGCCAACACAGGGCACAAGGCAGGAACCAATCCTGGGCAGGGTGCCAACCCACCGCAGGACACACACAAACACACCCACACACCAAGCACACACTAGGACCAATTTAGAATCGCCAATCCACCTAACCTGCATGTCTTTTGGATTGTGGGAGGAAACCGGAGTGCCCGGAGGAAACCCACGCAGACACGGGGAGAACATGCAAACTCCACGCAGGGAGGACCCGGGAAGCGAACCAGCAGCAGCAGCGCTACCACTACGCCACCGTGCCGCCCTGTGCCGCCCCTGGTTGTTACTGTATAGAGCAATTATAAAATTAGCCAAGCTGATGTGGTCTAGTAATTAAGGCACTGGAAAAATGAAACCACTTGGCCCGCAATATTCAAACCTCACCATTCTCTGACTTCATGACACTAAGCAAATCAATTTACCTGCCATTTTGCACCACCACCACCTGACTAGGGCACTGTGCAGTCACCTGCATTGCAATGCCAGGGGATCTTCTGCATCAAATTCGTTGGGACAAAGCCTGGAAACAATGAGGAATGACTGAAGAATATTTGTTACGTTGAATGCCCAGTGTTTTTTTGTTTGTTTGTTTGTTTGTTTTTTAGAATATGATATTATACACTACAGTGGGCTGTCGCCCTGCCTGGGGTTGGCTGGGATTGGCTCCAGCAGACCCCCGTGACCCTGTAGTTAGGATTTAGCAGGTTGGATAATGGATGGATGGATGGATATTATACAGACATGAACACATTTGTTGGTAACCTTAGACCTCATTGAAAAAGTGTCATATGCATCCTGAAAAGTGATTACATGAAACGCAATTGTCACACGAATACCTGCAAGCCTTCGAAATGTCATTGAGTAAAGCAAAGCAAGTGAAATATTAAAAAAAAAAATATTGCTTATTCTACAAAGATATTCTAAAATGGCCTGGAAATATTTGTTGGTACCTCTAGAAAAGATTCTAGATAACTGGATTAGTGATTTTTTTTCAAACTGTTTGCTTTAATTCGTATTACACATGTCTTCAATTGTGCATCATTTATTTAGTCTATTTAAATGGAGAAAAGTAGTCACTCTGCTGTTTGGTATCATCGTGTGTTCCACACTGAACATGGACCACAGGAAGCAAAGGAGAGAGTTGTCTGAGGAGAACAGAAAGAAAATGATAGACACGCTAAAGGCAAAGGCTGTAAGATCATCTCCAAGCAGCTTGATGGTCCTGTGAAAACAGCTGCAAATGTTATTAAAAGGTTGTGACGGACAGCCGGGTCCCATGCCCGGCAGGGACGCCCCTGCTGCTTATGTTATGCCACCACGGGCACTCCAGTACCTCCCCCGGGACGCTTGGTGGCAGCCTCCATGGCTGACGGTGATTCCCCAACCACCCGCAGGGCTCCATGGGAGATGGAGTCCTCCACAGCCTGGTTGGGGACTCGGATGGCCGCTAGGGGGAGCTGCATGGACTCAGCAGCCTGCCTGGATGAATCTTCAGCCCCACCCGGAGGTGCAATTAGGACCAGGTGGTCAAGCACCTGGAACACTTCCGGGTGGGTTATAAAAAGGGCCAGCTGCCACCACTCAGAGAGCCAGGGTTGGGAGGAGGAGGACTAAGCTTGAGGAGGAGTGGTGGAAGAAGAGAAGAAGGATTGTTGGTTGGGTTTTCAGCGTGTGCTTTGGGACTGTGTTTGGGCTGTGTGGCACGGGGAAGACGTGTCCCACAGCTGAAGAAAAATAAAAGTCTTTTGTACTTTTTATACGTGCCTCTGTGTCTTTCGGTGTCGGGTCAGGCGGCTATATAGCGCTTTTGTTACAAGGTCTAAAGGTCCATGGGACTGCAGCCAACCTCCATGGACACAGCCACAAGAAGGAAATTAACCACAGAATGGGAAGAAGGATAGTGAGAATGGTAGACAACAATTCAAGGATAACTTCCAAAGAGATACAAGCTGAACTGCAAGGTCAGTGTCCAACATTGTCTGATTGCAAATAATAGCTATTGAAAGAAAAACCTAAAAAGACAGATTGGAATTTGCTAAAATTTATATTGAAAAGCAACAGTGCTTCTGGGAGAATGTCCTTTGGACTGATGAGGCAAAACTGCAGTTTTTTGGCAAGTCAAATCAGCTCTATGTCCACATACGAAAAAATGAAGCTTTCAAAGAAGAGAACTTCATACCTACTGTGAAACCTGGAGGAGGCTCATTTATGTTTTGGGTTTCGTCTGGTATGAGATGCCTTGAACCTGTGCAGGAACAATAAAATCTCAAGATTATCAAGACATTCTGGAGTGAAATATACTGCCCAGTGACAGAAAGCTCTGTCTCAGGCACACAGGTCACGGATCCTCCAACAGGATAAAGACCCAAAAACACACAGCTAAAAGCACCCAAGAATAGCTAAGAATAAAACATTGGACTATTCTGAAGTGTCCTTCTATAAGCCCTGATTTGAATCCTATGGAACTTCTATGGAAAGCACCGAATAGTGCAGTCTGGAGAGGGTACCCTTCAAACATGACACAGCTAGAGTGGTTTGCTTAGAAATAGGGGGCCAAACTACAAACTGGATTCCAAAAAAGTTGGGACACTAAACAAATTGTGAATAAAAACTGAATGCAATGATGTGGAGATGGCAAATGTCAATATTTTATTTGTAATAGAACGTAGATGACAGATCAAACGTTTAATCCGAGTAAATGTATCATTTTAAAGGAAAAATATGTTGATTCAAAATTTCACGGTGTCAACAAATCCCAAAAAGTTGGGACAAGTAGCAATAAGAGGCTGGAAAAAGTAAATTTGAGCATAACGAAGAGCTGGAAGACCAATTAACACTAATTAGGTCAATTGGCAACATGATTGGGTATAAAAAGAGCTTCTCAGAGTGGCAGTGTCTCTCAGAAGCCAAGATGGGTAGAGGATCACCAATTCCCACAATGTTGCGCAGAAAGATAGTGGAGCAATATCAGAAAGGTGTTACCCAGCGAAAAATTGCAAAGACTTTGCATCTATCATCATCAACTGTGCATAACATCATCCGAAGATTCAGAGAATCTGGAACAATCTCTGTGCGTAAGGGTCAAGGCCGTAAAACCATACTGGATGCCCGTGATCTCCGGGCCCTTAAACGACACTGCACCACAAACAGGAATGCTACTGTAAAGGAAATCACAGAATGGGCTCAGGAATACTTCCAGAAACCATTGTCAGTGAACACAATCCACCGTTGCCAGCTGAAACTCTACAGTGCAAAGAAGAAGCCATTTCTAAGCAAGATCCACAAGCTCAGGCATTGTCACTGGGCCAGGGATCATTTAAAATGGAGTGTGGCAAAATGGAAGACTGTTCTGTGGTCAGGCGAGTCACGATTCAAAGTTCTTTTTGGAAATCTGGGGCGCCATGTCATCCGGACCAAAGAGGACAAGGACAACCCAAGTTGTTATCAACGCTCAGTTCAGAAGCCTGCATCTCTGATGGTATGGGGTTGCATGAGTGCGTGTGGCATGGGCAGCTTGCATGTCTGGAAAGGCACCATCAATGCAGAAAAATATATTCAGGTTCTAGAACAACATATGCTCCCATCCAGACGTCATCTCTTTCAGGGAAGACCCTGCATTTTTCAACAAGATAATGCCAGACCACATTCTGCATCAATCACAACATCATGGCTGCGTAGGGGAAGGATCCGGGTACTGAAATGGCCAGTCTGCAGTCCAGATCTTTCACCTATAGAGAACATTTGGCGCATCATAAAGAGGAAGGTGAGACAAAGAAGGCCCAAGACGATTGAACAGTTAGAGGCCTGTATTAGACAAGAATGGGAGAGCATTCCTATTTCTAAACTTGAGAAACTGGTCTCCTCGGTCCCCAGACGTCTGTTGAGTGTTGTAAGAAGAAGGGGAGATGCCACACAGTGGTGAAAATGGCCTTGTCCCAACTTTTTTGGGATTTGTTGACACCATGAAATTCTGAATCAACATATTTTTCCCTTAAAATGATACATTTTCTCAGTTTAAACTTTTGTTCCGTGATTTATGTTCTATTCTGAATAAAATATTAGAAGTTGGCACCTCCACATCATTGCATTCAGTTTTTATTCACGATTTGTATAGTGTCCCAACTTTTTTGAAATCCGATTTGTACCTGATGACAAGTGCAGAGGGCTCACTGAGATCTACAGGAATCACTTGCTTGTGGGGATTGCCTCTAAAGGTTGTGCAACAAGATATTAGGGTCCCACCATTTTTGTCATTTTCTTTTGTATTATTATGTGAAATATTCCTTTGAAACAAAACTCTAAAGCAAAGTCTGATTTTTATTGAATAAACCATTATGGGTGCCAATTACTTTTGTCAGTTTCAAGTGATTTCAGTGAAAATTGTGGGTCCTCTTTCATTGTGTTTGGGTACCAACACATTTTTCCATATCTAAGGAAATATTAGGACTCTGCTTTTCTACTAATATCTATGTTATGTAAGCTCATATGGATTTAGTTTTGTATTACTTATTTTCTTGCCTAATTTAACTTGTCTTTCTTTTCTTGTAACTATTTCTTTGACATCTCATAAAGCACTTTGAGCTACATACTGTCTATGAAAATTTGCTATAGAAATAAATGTTGTTATTGTAAAACAGGTGTCCTGCATCTCTGTAACTATGAGGCATCATGGAATGGTGTTCAGTCCACATGCTGAATGTTGGCATTTAATAACTTTCTTTTCCAGAGGTTAACGCTGCTGCTGCACAACTTACGAAGCACTTATAAAATCAACTTTAATTCACATAAGTTTAGATCAATGCAGTTAATTAAGAAAATTAACAAAAAAATGATACACATCTCCAAAGCCACATTTCCAAAGTTTCTATAATGCAATCATAGACAGTATAACACTGTGCACCATAGTGCTGTACAGAGTAGATGAGAATTCAACAAGGTTCAAACTAACAAACTCATGAGTAGAACATATTGGAAATTTGGCAGAAATTAGGAATCTGAAAGTGGTAGAGCCAGATGCAAGTAGGAGCTTGGAAAAGACCCAATATCAACAGTGAAGAACGATGCACTTTGAAAACGGAAACAGCCTGAAAAACTAGTCCACTGAAACACGGAAGTCTGTTTGAAAAAGTTGAAACAGGATTAGCAACATTAGCAGAAAACAATGAGCTGAGTCCTAGTCATTGACGAGTTTTAATAAAGAATTGACGTAAAACCAGGTAAAATGAAGAGAAAAATGACATTATGGTCGATTAAGAACCGTGATGCTTCAGACTTCTTTATCTTTGTTATGTTTCTTTTAGTTACTAAACTACTAAATGAATGCATGACATTCCCATGTATGTTACGTTTACAAACAGACACTCTATCTGACTTTAGTTTTTACATTGGTAATTATACCAAGGCAGCAGGGATGTTTCAATTACAGCAACAGGATGTAGCTCAAAGTGCTTTACAGAATGTCCAAACTCCAAATGTCCAGAGCTCTAGGGTCCTCAGGTACTAGAGTTAAGTAAAGCTGTGTGTCATCTGCGTAACTGCGGTAGTTCACCTTGTGGTTATTAATAATCTGGCTTAATGGTAGCATGTAGATTGAAAAAAGCAGCAAGCCTTGTGGTACACCATTCAGAATATTAAGATTACTGGAATTACTTGAGATACAGATCCAACAGCTCTTTGTCAGACAAAAGAATATCAGGGAACAATACAAAAATGGAATAATGCAGAACCTTCTGTTATTATTCTGCTATTATTAATTATTTGGCTGATGCCTTTATCCAAGGTAACTTAAAACATTTGAGATACAATTAGTTGCATTTCTTTTTCTTTTTTTTTTTTGGAGCAAAGACAGGTGAAGTGACAGTGGTGGGATCTGGACCCACAACCTCAGGGTCTGATGTCCAAAGTCCAAATCCTCTACCACTATACCACATCTATTAATCTATTCTATGCATCAGTGTAAAGCCTTGCATTTAATCTTAGGCAAAGAAATACAGTTGTGCTTGAAAGTTTGTGAACCCTTCAGAATTTTCTATATTTCTGCATAAATATGACCTAAAACATCATCAGATTTTCACTCAAGTCCTAAAAGTAGATAAAGAGAAACCAGTTATACAAATGAAACAAAAATGTTATACTTGGTCATTTATTTATTAAGGAAAATGATTGAATATTACATATTTGTGAGTGCCAACAGTATGTGAACCTTTGCTTTCTGTTTCTGGTGTGATCCCCCTTTGCAGCAATAATTGCAACTAAACGTTTCCAGTAACTTTTGATCATTCCTGCACACCGGCTTGGAGGAAATTTAGCCCATTTCTCCGTACAGAACAGCTTCAACTCTGGGATGTTGGTGGGTTTTCTCGCATGAACTGCAAGCTTCAGGTCCTTCCACAACATTTCGATTGGATTAAGGCCAGGACTTTGACTTGGCCATTCTAAAACATTAACTTTATTCTTCTTTAACCATTCTTTGTTAGAATGACTTGTGTACTTAGGGTTGTTGTCTTGCTGCATGACCCACCTTCCCTTGAGATTGAGTTCATGGACAGGTGTCCTGATATTTTCCTTTAGAATTATCTGATATAATTCAGAATTCATTGTTCCATCAATGAAGGCAAGCCGCCCTGGCCCAGATGCAGCAAAACAGGCCCAAACCATGATACTACCACCACCATGTTTCACAGATGGGATAAGGTTCTTATGCTGGAATGCAGTATTTTCCTTTCTCCAAACATAATGCTTTTTCATTTAAACCAAAAAGTTCTATTTTGGTCTCATCCGTCCACAAAACATTCTTCCAATAGCCTTCTGGTTTGTCCACGTGATCTTTAGCAAACTGCAGATGAGCAGCAATGTTTTTTTAGAGAGCAGTGGCTTTCTCCTTGAAACCCTGCCATGCACACCATTGCTGTTCAGTTGTCCCCTAATGATGGAATCATGAACATGAACATTAGCCAATGTGAGAGAGGCCTTCAGTTGCTTAGAAGTTACCCTGGGGTCCTTTGTGACCTCGCCAACTATTACACACCATGCTCTTGGAGTGATCTTTGTTGGTCGACCACTCCTGGGGAGGGTAACAATGGTCTTGAATTTCCTCCATTTGCACACAATCTGTCTGACTGTGGATTGGTGGAGTTTAAACTCTTTAGAGATGGTTTTGTAACCTTTTCCAGCCTGATGAACATCAACAACTCTTTTTCTGAGGTCCTCATAAATCTCTTTTGTTCGTGCCATGATACACTTCCACAAACATGTGTTGTGAAGAGCAGACTTTTATAGATCCCCGTTCTTTAAATAACACAGGGTGCCCACTCACACCTGATTGTCATCCCATTGATTGAAAACACCTGACTCTAATTTCACCTTCAAACTAACTGCTAATCCTAGAGGTTCACATACTTTTGCCACTCACAAATATGTAATATTCGATCATTTTCCTCAATAAATAAATGACCAAGTATAATATTTGTGTCTCATTTGTTTAACTGGTTTCTCTTTATCTACTTTTAGGACTTGAGTGAAAATCTGATGATGTTTTAGATCATATTTATGCAGAAATATAGAAAATTCTAAAGGGTTCAAAAACTTTCAAGCACAACTGTACATGAATTCACTATTAACATGCTAAGAGCGGCTCTTACAAAAGTCGTCACCATACTGGTGGGCTTTTGGGGATGACATTAAGTAGGAGGTTTACCTTGTGGATAAACCAAGAAGTGATATACAGTGCCTATAAAAAGGATTCACCCCTTGGAAATTTTCACTCTTTATTATCCATACAACATTGAATCACAATTAATTTGGCTTTTTTGACAAATTAGAGAACTGAATGCAGATTCCTGCAAAGTGCTCTAAATTAAATACAACTATAAAACACAAAATAATGTATCTAATAAGTATTCACCTCATTCAAGTCAGTATTTAGTAGATGTATGTTTGGTAGCCATGATAGCATTGAGTCTGAGTGGGCAAGTCAGTTTTTCAATCTCTCTCTCAGCTTTGCACATCTGGACATTGATATTTTTTTCTCCGTTTTTTCTTTGCAGACCTAATCAAACACTATCACTTTACATGGGGATTGTAAGTGAAGAACCTTTTCCAAGGCCAGACACAAATTCCTTATTGGATTGAAATGTGGACTCTGATTTGGCCACTGCAGTACATTAACATTGTTGTTTTGAGACCATTTCTGTGTAGCTTTGGCTTTTTGCTTGGGGTCATTGGCTTTGTGGAAATGAATCTTCTCTCAAGGCACAGATTTCTTGCATATTGTACTGTATCAGGTTTTGTCTCTGATTTTTTTGTATTTTACCATATTCATTTTACTCTCTACCTTCACAAGCCTTCCAGAACCTGCTGCAGAGGGCCGTATCCACTCCATGATGTTGTCATCCACCATAAATCACAGTGGGAATGGCGTGTTTTTGAAAATGTACAGTGTTTACCTTATGCCAAGCATAGTGTTTAGTCTGATGCCCAAAAAGCTCAATATTGATTTCATTAAACAATAGATCTTTCTTCTAGCTGACTTCAGAGTCTCCCATGTGCCTTCTAGCAAACTCTAGCTGAGATGTCATGTGATTTCTTTCTTTTTGACACTCTCCCATAAAGCTGCAACTGGTAAGACACCAGGGCAATAACTGTTGTTAACGTAGTCTCTAAATGTCTCATTTCTGTAGTATGTAACTCCATCAGAGTTTGAAGGCCTCCCTCACTAGTCTTTGTCTTGCCCTATCACTCATTTTTTGTAGACAGTCTTCTCCGGGCAGATTTACAGCTGCACCATACTCTTTCCATTTCCTAATGATTGATTTCACTGAATTTTCAATGACTTGGGTACTTTCTTGTCCCCATCCCCTGACTGTGCTTGTCAATAGCTTTTTCACAGAGCTAATGTGAGTGTTCTTTTGTCTTCACTGTGTAGGGTAGGCCACCCTATTGAATCACCACTAGTTGGACTTTCCAGATGAGCATCATTTATACTACAATCAATTGAAACCGTTTGACTAAAGAGGGGTGATCTCCACTGAACTAATTATGAGACGTTTAAAACCAACTGGCTGCACAAGTGATGATTTAGTTGGGCATATTCTTATGCAATCAATTGCTTTGTGTTTTATATTTGTAATTAATTTAGACCACTTTGCAGGAATCTGTTTTCACTTTGACATTAAACTGTATTTTTATGTTGATTAGTGTCACAAAAGACAAATCAAATCCATAATGTTGTATTACTTTAAAACGTGTTAACTTCCTGAGGGGTGAATACACTTTATAGGCACTGTAAACTAACGTTTAACTCAGATGTGCCATACAACAATGCACTCACACACCTTGTCAAACCCAACCCTGTAATGAAAGGAGTTTTTCCATCAAGGACTCCAATTTTCTAACCTTTTATTTTGCATTTGATTTGCAAAAGTTATAAATATTCTGATTCAAGTTCTTGGAGGCATCAGGCTGATTTAAAATTCAGATCTTATATCATATTGTCTGGACACAACAACAAAGTAATGGATAGCATTAAAGCCTCGCAGCTCCAGAGTCCAAAATCCCGAGTTTAGTTCTTCCCCTGGTCACTGTATGGAGTGTTGAGATTCGGCGTGTGCCCAGTTACTTTTTTGAAGTGTCAAGTTTGAAATCCTGGCCAGGATATTATATTAAATTTCCTGTGTGTTGCCTAGTTTCTTCCTGCACCTCAAACTTAACTGAGGACTGTATGTAGGCCTGATGAATGTGTAAGAGTGCTCTGTAATGGATCCGCACCCCATCCAGTGCTGCCAGGAAATGCCTTGTTGCTCTATGAGACTATAATGAAATAGGCTGATTCACAACATGAGAGGATGAATCAATGAATGAATGTTATTTTTCTATGAATGTGTATCAAAAAAGAAAAATAAAAGATTGATATGAAAATTATATTTAACATATGGAATTTTGTGTAAATTATGGCTCTCTCACAAAATAAACTCTGTGACAAAAATAGTCGCCTCCAAAATCAGTGGTCCAACTGACATGAAAATCAGGATACAGATGATACATTACAAAAATTATTTCAAAGCCAGTGTAAAAAAATTACGTATTTGTTGGTCCAAGATGGGGCTACAGAGAAGTTGGTGGTTGTCTTTAGTGGGGAGTAAAGTGTCAAGTTTGGCAATACAAATAGCAGTGTGCCAAGACAGGAAGTTATATAGGCGTTTACTCACGGCACATCCAACAAAGCATTCCTCCTCCAAGGAAGCAATGATCCACAATAATTGGGGAGAAGATGGTAGTCAGCAGCACAGGTTTGCGTGGATGCTTCATTACAAAAGGGGTGCAGGGGTAGAACTGGTCATAGGTCAAGGTGTCCCCAGCAAGCAGTAGAGATTATCTGTAATCAGTGATGGTGCTCCACACTATGACACCAGTTTCTGTTGTGCTGTTGTTCTACAATAATGTCTCCACTATTTTCATGAGTAAGTGTGACTAATAATGACAATCAATCAATGGCAGCTATCACCTTGAATACATGCACACTAACCTCAGTAAATTGAAGTGACATGTTACCCAGGGGCCCGGACATACTATTGACTCTTGCAGCATTTTAAGCAGACTTAACCACTGCTTCTAGCTTGAACTGTGTTTACTTTGCAAAATGAGAAGTTAGGCAAAATGACATCTTTAATTGGCTAACTAAAAAGATTACAATATGGGCAATAACTGTTGTTACACAGTCTCTAACGTCTTAGTCTCTGCAGTATGTAACTCCATCAGAATACTCAAAGGTCATTTGAAGGCCTCCCTCACTAGTCTTTGTCTTGCCCTATCACTCATTTTTTGTAGACAGCCTTCTCCAGGCAAATTTACAGCTGCACCATATTCTTTCCATGTCCTAATGATTGACTTCACTGGATTTTCAATGACTTGGATACTTTCTTGTCCCCATCCCCTGCCTGTGCATTTCAATCGCATTTTCACAGAGCTGACGTGAGGCAACTCAGGTTCCTTCTTCAGGGAAGATGTAATCTCATTACATCCACAATGGCTAACACGGTACAATACCCTAGTACTACTTTGCAAAATGTAAATGGTTAGATCCGAGGCATACTCAAATGTGCCTATTTTAGGAAGAAGGACTATATTTCAAATTATGTTTACTTTTAAAGGCTGGAACAGGATAAAGACAGCTTCCTTAATTGTGTGAGACTAGCTAATCAGGTTTTCCATTCTTGTGTAACAAGGATATTTATATTTCCACTGAAAGATATGGCTGTGTTACTGTTTAACTAGTGCTTACCGAGAGTATCCTGTTTGAAGCACAGCATCTCCTTTCAGCTCTTAAACTGGCTTTACTATATGTGCAGATTGCCTAATGACCACAGCTGTATACTTTGTTATCTATGCTCATAAAAGACATGGAAATAAACACATTCCAGGTGTGACTTGCCTTACTATATGATTGGTTGTACAGTAAAAGGAAATATTCATGCCATACCCTACATAAGACTTGCTCATTCAAATGTATTTTTAGCTAAAAAGAATTATCACAATGAAGAAGCTGCAAATAATGAATGGGTGAAGACATGTAACACTTAGTCATACATGTGAAAAAATAAGTACACCCCATGAAATGTTTTTTTTTTTTTTTTAACATATGCGGACATATCAAGGTTTGATCGTCATTTAAATAGTATCTATAGTTAAAGGTGATATAACAAAACACCATGCTACACTTACATTGTGGAGTCCATTGCATAAATTAAACAAACATAAAGGTACATTTTGCATTTGGAAAAATTAAGTACATCCCTACATTTTTAAGAAGCTCAGATACCTAAAATTAGAGTCAGATGCAATGGATTAGAACATCATAGAGAAAGGATCTTGGAGAAAGCCATCTTATTAAATCTAAGACATTTAGTTTGCTCTTTTTTGTTAAAGTGCCCAGAACAAAGGAGCTGTCTGTGGCCTTCAGAAAGAAGGTTATAGATGCCTATGGGTCAGGTAAGGGATTTAAAAAGATCCTGAAGAATTGAAATCAATTAATCCTCTCTATGAAAGATCATCTTCAAGTGTAAAAGATTTCAGACAACTTCCAACTTGTCCAAGCCAGGACACCCTAATACATTCAGCATGGGAACATACAGTAAGATGCCAAAAGAAGTCTCATCATTTCATCACAGGACCTTCAGGCAGCTGTTTCCACTTTTGATACTAAAGTGCAAGAGGCAGCACAAATTAGGTCTACACGGGAGGTGTGCCAGGATGAAACATTTGAGTCCAGAAAGCATATGAGGGTAAAGGGGCTGCATTAGGAGCTGGGAAGCTCACTTTCATTCAATTCATTATGGATTCTTCTTTGTAGCAGAGGGTTCTTGAGGATAAAGTGAGAACATCTGTCAGAAAATTGAAGCTCATATGAAAGTGGGCTTTGTAACATGATAATGACCCCAAATATGCCAGTAAATTCACCAGGTAATTACTAAGAAGAATGAGGTTGGGGGTTCTGCAATGGCCAAGTCAAGGCCTAGATCTGAATTCCACTGAGATGCTGTGGTGGGGATTTAAAATGGTCTGTGCACCCAAGACACCTCTCAAACATTGCACAGATGAAAGAATTCTGCCTTGAGGTGTGGGAAGAACTTTCTCCCAGTCGATGTCAGAGACTAGTTGGCAAAGGAAAGGTCTACCTGAGATTGTCTCTGCCAAAACAGGCAATGCCTGCTGTTAAAGCCAAGGGTGCACTTCCACAGACGGAGATATCATACAGTCCCGATCAAAAGTTTAAGACCACTTGAAAATTGGCAAAAAATCATATTTTGCATGGTTGGATCTTAACAAGGTTCCAAGTAGAGCTTCAACATGCAACAAGAAGAAATGGGAGTGAGACAAAACATTTTTTGAGCATGCAATTTAATGAAAACAGCGATTAAACTGAAACAGGTTGTTTTACAGCTGATCAAAAGTTTAGGACCACACCTCCAAAAAAACCCGTAAACCCCCCCCAAAACAGAACTCAAACTTCCAAACATGAACTCAGTACTGAGTAGCTCCACCATTATTGTTGATCACTTCAAAAATTCGTTGCGGCATGCTTGATGCAAGTGTTTCCATGAGGTGAGTGGGAACATTTCTCCAAGTGGTGAAGATGGCCGCACAAAGGGCATCTACTGTCTGGAACTGTTGTCCATTTTTGTAAACTTCCCTTGCCATCCACCCCCAAAGGTTCTCAATTGGATTTAGATCAGGGGAACAAGCAGGATGGGCCAAAAGAGTGATATTATTCTCCTGGAAGAAGTCCTTTGTCCTGCGGGGATTGTGTACTGTAGCGTTGTCCTGTTAAAAAACCCAGTCGTTACCACACAGACGAGGGCCCTCAGTGTTGAGGAATGCTCTCTGCAACATCTGGACATAGCCAGCGGCCGTTTGACACCCCTGCACTTCCTGAAGCTCCATTGTTCCACTGAAGGAAAAAGCACCCCAGACCATTATGGCACCCCCTTCACTGTGGCGCATAGAAAACATCTCAGGTGGGATCTGCTTGTCATGCCAGTAACGTTGGAAATCATCAGGACCATCAAGGTTAAATTTTTTCTCATCAGAGAATAAAACTTTCTTCCACCTTTGAATGTCCCATGTTTGGTGCTCTCTTGCAAAGTTCAAACGAGCAGTTCTGTGGCGTTCAAGGAGACGAGGTCTTTGAAGACGTTTTTTGTTTTTGAAGCCATTCAGTCTCAGATGCCGTCTGATGGTTATGGGGCTGCAGTCAGCACCAGTAACAGCCTTAATTTGGGTCGAGGATCGTCCAGTGTCTTGACAGACAGCCAATTGGATCCTCCGGCTCAGTGCTGGTGAAATTTTTTTGGGTCTTCCACTTGACTTTTTTGTTCCATAACCCTCAGGATCATTTAAGAAATTCCAAATGACTGTCTTACTGCGTCCCAACTCAGCTGCGATGGCGCGATGTAAGAGACCCTGCTTATGCAGTTCAACAACCCGACCACGTTCAAAAAGGGAGAGTTTTTTTGCCTTTGCCATCAGAACGTGTGACTACCTGACAGAAAATGACAATGAATCCACATCTTTGCACAGATTTGGCCTTTTAAAAGCATGTGGTCCTAAAATTTTGATCAGCTATAAAACAGCCTGTTTCAATTAATTGAATGCTCAACAAATGTTTTGTCTCACTCCCATTTCTTCTTGTTGCATGTTGAAGCTCTACTTGGAACCTTGTTAAGATCCAACCATGCAAAATATAATTGTTTTGCCATTTTTCAAGTGGTCTTAAACTTTTGATCGGAACTGTATGTATTGTGGCTGGGTGCAGGAATGCACAACGGTTAAATGTGTGCTCATACCATTTAAGCAACAGAAAAATTCCAACAAAAAAAGGACGTTAAGGTTCTAGCCCTTCTGCAAAATGTAAAGAAAACTGATTCGGTTCTCAGCCACAGAATTATGGGTCAGTCACAAGCGCTCTGGCTGGCAGGTTGCTCTGGTCACAAAAGACACCTCCTTCTGGGCAGACAGGTTTCTTATTGTTGATGAACTGGAAGGGGTGGGGCTAACAGCCCTCACTGGGCAGTTTCTTGGTGCTGTGGGGAGAGAAGGAGAAGAGAATGCTAGCATATTACATACATTACTGTATTACATACCTTGATCAAGCCCATAGGGAGATTCTTGGAAGCACATGCGTGATAGTGTTCATTTTTTGTTAAATAAATTATTGCAAAATCAGATTTTCATTGTTTTATTTTCCAATTACATCACCTTTATCTAAATATACTGTTTAAATAAAGATCAAATCCTGGTATCCCCACATATGTTGAAAAAGAAAAAAAAACATTTCATATGGGTGTGCTTACTTTTTCACAGGGGCATGTAGAAATGTTTTTAACCATTTCACAGTTTTCACATTTTGCAGTCAAGTAACCAGAAATAAAGACATATGAAATCAGAATCTGTTTACCTTTAATGCACAACACTCAAACAGATTCATGAAAGTTTTGGAACCCAATTAAAATATAGAAAATGTGGTGTGTTAAATAATAACTCAATCTGTTAAATAAAATTGGTATCTCCTGCTACAGGCTGGTTTGCAGCCCCCATACCTTAGCCTGTGTCCAGCATGGAGAAATCACCTCTACGATTAGCCCAGGTTAATTTTTAGAGATGAACTGTGGAAAGCTAGTTCCAGTACTACTTTAAGGCCACAATGGCGATTAAATAACAACAATAAAAGAAAAAAAAATAAGCTAATTACAAGTGACCATGTGGTAATTTTACATTTCACCTGAATTAAATAATCATTTCGGATGATATCCACTTCAGGCTATGCCTAGAAAACTCCACTGGAAATCTGACAGAGTCTTTAGGACGCTTGTTCATAGTCGGTTGTTAGCTGAGGTGCTCACGAAGCTGCTGCTGGAGGGTGCAGAAGGTTGGCGGCCCATGATTCAAAAGCTGCCCATTGTGGTGCTGTTGCAGGTCCAGCAATTAAAGGGCTCTCAAGTATCGGGTGGGGTGACCCTTTAAGATAATATTGTTTGGTAACAGAATAGTGCTTAACTAGGAACTTTCTTTGCTAGAAATCTCTGAAAACAAAAAACTTCCTCAGTGTTCATCCCAGCATAGGCCAAGTAATATTTTCTCACGATTGATATGGCATAATGGTGGAAAAAAACAAAAAAGTAGGAATGTATAAGATGAACGCAAAGCTAGCAATGCAACATAATAACTAGAGATAAAATTTACAATGAGCAATATTTCATAAGCACATTAGATATATTAGTGCAAAGCTTATTGAACATGCAGACCACAGTGACATATTGAAATTGTATTTTATTGCTGCCTGAAGTTCGCTGTTCTATTTGCCTGTCCACAAACATCTAATGGATTTCATTAACAGGACATCCTCCTAAATCCACGCTGGCTTTCATTTTCTAGAAGTTCATTTCTAGTTCATTTCAGAGTAGTGTCCAATTTTTCATGGGACAGAAGGCAGGCTGGTTGCTCTAGGCTTAATTTAAGTTATACAAAACTGAATGAATATTTACATGAAGGAAGATACAAACTGATTCAGGAACGATGTCTGTTGTCTTCTGTAGGGAAGTTGAAAATTAGACAGAAGTTACCTTTTTAAACAACAATTCCAAGCACAGAGCCTAAGCAACCCTGAGGCAACCATGACTGAAGTACAAGAAGTTAAACATCCTTGAGAAGCTCAACCAAATCCCGAATCTTAATTAAGTAAAAATGCGTAGAATGATGTGAGGAATGCACTCCATCTCACTTTCACTGAGCTGCATGAAGGATAAGGCAAATCTTTTGAAATGTAGGTGTGCAGAGCTCTGACCAAACAGATTAATAGCAGAGCTGTTTATACCAACTGTTACCTCTCAAAGGTGTATGCTTATCCCACCCATTTATCAACCTTTTTCACTTTAGAAATTTGAGTGTTTGTGTTTCACTTTGAAATTAAACCAAAAGAGGAAAAAAATGAACATTTAGCAGGTGTGTCAGTGTAATCTTTGTTAGTGCACTATTGGAAAAATTCTTTGGTTTGGTTTATTTCTGTGCTTGTCTCGTAGCACTTATTTCAGGTTAAGTAAATTTAAACACATTTAACACAGTGATAAGTCCATCCATCCATTATCCAACCCGCTATATCCTAACTACAGGGTCACAGGGGTCTGCTGGAGCCAATCCCAGCGCGCAAGGCAGGAAACAAACCCTGGGGCAGGGTCCAGCCCACCGCAGGGCACACACACCCCCAAGCACCAAGCACACACTAGGGACAATTTAGGATTGCCAATGCACCTAACCTGCATGTCTTTGGACTGTGGGAGGAAACTGAAGTACCGGGAGGAAACCCACGCAGACACGGGGAGAACATGCAAACTCCACGCAGGGAGGACCCGGGAAGCAAACCCGGGTCTACTAACTGCTGCGAGGCAGCAGTGCTACCCACTACGCCACCATGCTGCCCACAGCATGTAAGGGTGTACAGTGTACAATATAAAAAAGGAAAACAACTCAAGATAATTATAAGCAATTCAAAAATAATGCATCTGAAGGAACTGGAGAAATCTATGTCTATGGTGGACATTATAAATCCAGGCCTGTAGGATTAAAGGTTCATACAAAGTAGATAAAGTGTTTCAAAGATTATCCTTTTTATCAGGCCAAGTACTAAGATAAGAGAACAATAAATGTAATACAAATCACACATTAAACGAAAAACAAGTGTGAAATCAAGTAACACTATCAAAATAATATTTACAGTATATACCTCACCAGAAATAAATCATAAGAATACTCCACCCAAAAAATATTTTTTTGTATCTTACTTTCCCCATGTGGCTTGTAATGATTGCCGAAAAAATTTTTAAGCTCATGTTTTCATGGAAAATGGAAAGAAAACGGTTGATGTAATAGTAGCCAATGGAGACCAATGTTGTACGATGCCAAACAATGTGAAAAACTTCCATAGAAAAAAGAAAACTCTCACGTTACCCATGTGGCATAATTCATGTCAGTTATCTAGCCGTATGCTCAAAATGTGCAAAACACATGCTTGCTTTCGAAAATATTTTTCAATAATTTCTTCTAAAATAATCGGAGCACTGTGTAATTGGGAAACTAAAGCCTTATGGGATTGACTTTTTGAGTTGATGACAGGACTCCTGACCAACAAATAATCTTTTTTGCATTGTTTGATGTTACAAAGCATTGGTTTCCAAAGACTTCCATTTTATCATAAACTTTTTCCTCTTCATTTTGCATTAAAACATGAGATTAAATATTTTTCTCAGCCATCACTACAAGCTACATGGGATAAGCCAAAGCAACCAGCATAAATTACATAAAATATAAATTAAAATACCAAAAGCTTACTGGGCAGATCCTGGCCGGGTTTACCTTAGTTGAAAAGAAAAACCACATACACACTTAATAAGCAAGAAAACAAAGTAAATTAAATTGATAACATGATGTAAATAAAATCTAAATGAAGAAGAAATACCTGGAAAAGAGTGTGTTTAAAAACAGAGTTTAAGAAATGTATATAGGAAACAGAAAACTCTCTGTGTACCTACAAAAGAATTCCACTAGTAAGAGCATCACCTACCAACAAACAGACCCCATACTAATGATTTAAAGTAACTCTGTAATTGGGGAAGAAGAAAGAAACTAATAGTAGATTTAATTTCTAGTTTATTGATGGTAGTCAAATTCCCACAGAGGCGAGTGTACAGTTAACTGGGGACACTGAAGTCCTCTGAGAGTGAGTGAGTGTTGGTGTGTGTGTGAGTGAGGAAGATCTGCGATGGACTGGTGCTCCATCTGGGGTTGTTTCTGAAGCTTCCAGGATGGTCTGTTACTTCCCAGTATCCATAACAATGACTTTACTTTGTACATTAAATTGATGTAGGTTACAAAATGTTAATCTTTCTCTCTCTATATCTATATCTATATCTATATATATATATATATATATATATATATCTGTCTATACTAATAAAAGGCAACGCTCTTACTGACTCACTCACTCACTGACTGAAATACAGAAGATACAGAAAGCAGAATAATTAAATAAGAATCTGACACTTCAGCGGACGTTTTTACCCGTGCACAATCACAAAGTGATTTCAATTGAGGCTGCTTTTATGGGAGACACAACCACTTGCCCCACTTTCCCTATTGCCAAGTAATGTTGAACCAAGTCGTCACTACGGTGTTCCCAAATACGCACTTTGCTGATAAACTGAGCACACTGTGCACTGAGTTCACACGGCGCTTTGGTGACTTACTCTATGTAAGAAAGGTCAGAGCAGACTATACTTTCTGAGAAGGTTGGCATCCTTCAACATCTGCAGTAAGATGCTGCAGATGTTCTACCAGACGGTTGTGGCGAGTGCCCTCTTCTACGCGGTGGTGTGCTGGGGTGGCAGCATAAAGATGAAAGACGCCTCACGCCTGGACAAACTTGTTAAGAAGGCAGGCTCTATTGTAGGAGTAAAGTTGGACAGTTTAACATCTGTGGCAGAGCGACGGGCATTAAGCAAACTCCTGTCAATCATGAATAATCCACTGCATCCACTGAACAGGATCATCTCCAGACAGAGGAGTAGCTTCAGTGACAGACTGAGGAGATCGTTCCTCCCCCACACTATGCGACTCTTCAATTCCACCGGAGTAAATGCTAACATTAATTTTATTTTAATTTTTTTCATTTTTTTACTATTTAATTTAATATTGTTTCTTTGTATCAGTATACTGCTGCTGGATTATGTGAATTTCCCCTTGGGATTAATAAAGTATCTATCTATCTATCTATCTATCTATCTATCTATCTATCTATCTATCTATCTAAGAACAAAAAAAGAATTTTGAGTTGTTTCGCAACCAATTTGCCGTCGATGTGGAAACTGCACCTGTGCAGATTCAGATGGAGGTGATTGAGCTGCAGTGTAATAGCACACTGAAGGCTAAGTACGATACTGCACGGCCCGCACAGTTTATTCACTCCATTCCCGCAAAAATGCTCCAGCTCCGTCTACATGCGGCTCGAACCTTGTGCATGTTTGGTAGCACATATCTGTGTGAGAAGCTCTTCTCAGTGATAAAGACTAACAAAACAGCACACAGGAGTCACCTCACTGATGATCACCTGCAATCCATCCTGAGAATCTCCACAACACAGAACCTCACAGCAAACAGAAACGAACTTGTTGCCAAAAAAAGATGCCAGGCGTCCAGCTCTAAAATGACATATGAGCAAAGACAACTGAATGATTTGATTTGTTATTGCTGAAAGGAACACATTTTATTTATATTTCCAGGTTTTGTTATGCAGCATGTTCATATTTGAATTTGTATAATTTTGACAGGATATATTTTTATGGAGAGCAAAATCTTTTGGGATATTTAAAATCTAAGTTTATTTTTTATATAAAATTACATAAGAGTAAAGAAATTTGAATGTTTGTTCTTTTAATGTTTACTTTATTTCTAACTTGTATAATTTAGACAGGATATATTTTTAAGGAGAGCAAAATATTATAAGTTATTTAAGGTTTGAGTTGATTTATTCCGGAATAATATTCCTGTCTGTTTTTATTCATATTTATGTTCAAAAAAGGTAAGTTTTAAAAGTTTTTAAAGTTTTAAAAGTTTAGTTTTAGTGTGTTCAATAAATGTTTATCCTGTTCGGCCTGCGACATAAAGTGTGTTTTGGATTTTGGCCCCCTGTGCAATTGACTTTGACACCCCTGATTTAGTCGACACAAATATCTTTGGTTGGAATGTAAGGCAAATTTACTCTTTACATTTGTATGGTGAAGAAAAATTTATGCAATGATGCCTACATTTAACTTACATTCCTACCAAAGATATTTCTGTCAACTAAAAAAAAATTCCTTCTATTTAAAATTTAAATAGAACTTGAACAGATATGATAGTTCATAATATCCACGCAGACTTGCACGTAAGAGTGGGAGTCATCCATTTTAACAAACAGCGTGTTGCACTGATACGAAATAGCCTGCCCATTTAATTATTTAGGAATGGATAATTAAATTAAGATTTTGTACAAATAATGTTTTTCATTTTTCTTCCTTGATGGATTCTGCCACCCCCAGCAACAGTTGCTCGCACCCCAAAAAGTGTATGTATGTGTGTATATATATATATATATATATATATATATATATATATATATATATATGTGTATGTGTGTGTGTGTGTGTGTGTGTGTGTGTGTATATGTATATATGTGTATATGTATATATATGTTTATATATGTGTGTGTGTATGTATATATATATGTATTTGTGTGTATATATGTGTGTGTATGTATATGTATGTTTATATATGTAGATGTATATATATATGTATATATATGTATATGTATATATATATATATATATATATATATATATATATATATATATATATATATATATATATATATATATATATATGTATGTGTGTGTGTGTGTGTGTGTGTGTGTGTATATATATGTGTATATGTTGTGGCAGTAGGGGGCGCTAGTGCTTCCTTGAACCCTCAGGTACAACTCCAGACACCAGGTAAAAGTCCAAGACTCTTTATTTTCATCTTCCACCAATGTGCACCAAGCACCTTCCACACTACTCATACAAAACAACAATAAACCAAATATTCTCTCTTCTCCTCGCCCAGACACTTTGCTCCTCTCCCTCCCAGCACAGCTCAGCGTCTGGACTGAGGCATCGTCCCTTTATAGCCCCTGACCCGGAGGTGTTCCTGTCCAATTAAGCCCATAGTTCTTTATTACTTCCGGGTCAGGGTAAACAGTCCTTTTCTTCAACCCGGGAGCACGTCGTTCCTTCCTGTCACATGACCGTGACGTACTCCCGGGTTATAGGGCACACAAGAGCCCATGAGCCCCCTACAGCGACTCCCGGTGGTCCCCAAGGTATCCATCAGGGCTGTGTAAAAACACTACATAGTCCATAAGGCCCTGCTGGAACTCGGGGCACGATCCTGCTGTCGGGAGAGCTCCTCCTGGCAGTCTGGGGATGAGGGCCCGAGCATGAAGCCGGCAGTCCTCCACAATACCCCCCCTCAGCGATGACATCTGGGGCGGAGTGTCCGGCCCCGCGAGGGACGTCCTCCTCCAAGAGGATGCATCAGCCGGACCATGGCTGCGTTGTCCATGTCTCTCGGCGAACCTTGGGGGAAGGGTGTATCCTTTATCCGCCTGCTCCCTTGTCCTCCGGGAACAGTCTCGCCACTCGTGGCCCAGGCAACGGCAGTTGTAACACCGACGATGTCCTCCTGGGCGTCTCCCTCTGCGAGACCAGAAACACCTCGGGAATTCCATCACCGTCACCTCCGCCCCTTTCTCTGCCAAGGCGGGTGTTGTGATGGGAGATTTTACATATAACTTGATAAATGTTTTGTATGTCTTTATTTATAATTTAGGCAAACCAATGTAATTTAGTGGTATTCATGTTTGCCTTCCCCCATCCCCCTTTTTACGACTGTCTCTTTGTAATTTTATGACAGGATTTGGGGGGATGTGTCTTAAACCAGTTTGATCCCCACACAAAGCCAGGTTAGCTTAACATATGGTCTTGGGGGGGTTGCAGGTGTTAAATGTACTATTTCTCCCATTGGTCTGAGATATGGCTGTTTGGAATTGGCTTGTCTCAGAGGCCTTTAAGTACCATGATGTCCTATTGGTTCTAGGAATTGGAGAGAACATCTATAAATGTACTTGCTCAACCACATTCTCTCTCTCTAACCAACATATGATGAAGAAGCATCTCTCTTGCTAACCTGTGATGATGAAGACAACACAATGAAGAGCACAGCTCAGCAGCCATATTGAACAGACATGTGGCTGAAAGCTGAGCACCAACGATGCCTTAACTAGAGACATTTTAAGTAACTACAAGTCTGTGTGCCACCTGAATTACACATCACCATTTTATCAGGTTGTATGGTTGCCAATATTCAAATGTACTTTGCATTTTGTTATTATTTATGAATATTATCAGTAATACATTATTTTATGTGTAACTTAACTCCTGCTTGTCTTTTTACTACATCTAATTGCCTGAGGTTATAAATATAGAAGGGAAGGTGGGGATAAGTTATATACAGTGGTAAGTCTGTGAGATTAGGTATTCTAAGGCTACATATTAATAATACAGTAGGGGACAGTAGAGCAATACATATATTACTCTACCAAGATAAAACAGCGGGGTTTATGGCCTCTTTGCTGCTCTTAGCCCTTCTCTCTGTCGTGTCAGGAGACCCACATTTTGTTTTGGGGATCTCCTGCTTAATCTGGGGCTTGTGCTCAGCTTGAGACTCCCTATGGGAAGAGGAGGGCCTCTTTGCTGTCTGCAGCCCATTACCTTCCGCTTACCCGGAGGCAGCGTCATTAGCACCGCATCGCTCCGATGAACAGCACTGTTCAGCTGCATCGGCACGAGCGGTGCTTCCCCTGGCCCTCCTGTCACCAGCACTTCGCCGCACTTAAGACCGGTCGGGTTCTGGAGATCAGCACAGCCCCGGAAAGCCACGTCACATGCATGTCCCGGGCTGTTTGCTCCGTCCCCCAACCAATCGGTCGTTGTGCCACAATCCTTTGTCAGGCACACGGTGCTTTGACACGAGCTACTTATTATTTGCGGTGCCGGTTCGCACTGTGTCCCTTTATGCTCTACGACACGGGTCAGATTCACCTGCACTCCCGCATCGATCACCTCTGGAGCTTCTCGGCCCAGCCACTGCACGAAGTCCTTCAGACCTTTCAACGGGTCTGCGGCCGTCGCTCCCAATTCCTCCACACGTTCCTTCAGTTCATTCAAATCCTGTAAGAAACGGCGTAGGGGCTCGAGGAATAAGTCCACACAGTTAATGTTTACGGCCGGCGTTGTTTTCGCTTCCACGTCTTGCTTACCCTCTGGCCGGGAACCAATGAGCACGTCCCCTCCTGGCACGTGTTCAGCTGGGTCGCGCAAAGGCTCTTAGGACTTGGAGTCCTCAGAGGAACGGCTGGCTACTCCGAGCCGGCTGAGATCTGCCTTTTCCTTTTCACCAGCAGACCCTTCAGCCACAACCCCGTCCCTCTTTGTCGGTTGCTGTTTGTATAGGCGCTGCTTTGCACGCCTTCCCCTCCCCTTCCAGGAGGCTCGGACCCGTCAGGGAACGAACGACCTGGTCGAAGGACTCCGAGTGTCTTTCACCTTCCCGGCATGCACCGCGGGTGACCAGTCTGTTGTCCTCGTAGGGAGCCGTCGCTAGTCGTCTCGCGTCCTGGCCTGCCTTCTGGGAGCCACAGCCATTTTGCCAATGCATGAGGCCGTCATCCGAAACGGCGCTGCGATTCTCTCGGCGGGCGTCTGCAAAACAGGATAAAAATAAACCCGAAACGTCGGGCATTTACCTGCAGCTACCTTTGTAGCGGATGGCGGAACCTCCGGACTGTCTAGGGAGTCCGATGCACTCGACAGCTGTCCGTGTCCCGAGTTTTTCGCTACCCGGGCTTGCTCGGCCCGAATTAGTGCTCTGTCTTCCTCGCTCCCGGTCAGGTAGGTCCAGGTCATTTCGCCGTCCGTCAGGCCCTGCAGCCCACTGGGACTGACCTTCTTTTTCCCGGATTTCTTGCCCATCGTTCTCCGAATTTGACTGACGCTCACCGCCGTAGCGTTTTCAGTAGTGGGTGGTGTTTGCACCTCCGTGAGTTGACGAGTGTCTTCCTTAGGGTTGTCTGCCCACACAATATTTATTTTTAATGCTGGTCCCCTGCCAACAGACGGCCAGAGAATCCTGCCGACTAGGCCAGTGTTGCATTAGGGGGCGCTAGTGCTCCCTTGAACCCTCAGGTACAACTCCAGACACCAGGTAAAAGTCCAAGATTCTTTATTTTCGTCTTCCACCAATGTGCACCAAGCACCTTCCACACCCATCCATCCATCCATCCTCTTCCGCTTATCCGAGGTCGAGTCGCGGGGGCAGCAGCTTAAGCAGAGAGGCCCAGACTTCCCTCTCCCCGGCCACTTCTTCCAGCTCTTCCGGAGAATCCCAAAGGCGTTCCCAGGCCAGCCGGAGACATAGTCCCTCCAGCGTGTCCTGGGTCTTCCCGGGGCCTCCTCCCGTTGGACGTGCCCGGAACACCTCACCAGGGAGGCGTCCAGGAGGCATCCTGATCAGATGCCCGAGCCACCTCATCTGACTCCTCTCGATGCGGAGGAGCAGCGGCTCTACTCTGAGCCCCTCCCGATGACTGACTCTCACCCTATCTTTAAGGGAAAGCCCAGACACCCTGCGGAGGAAACTCATTTCAGCCGCTTGTATTCGCGATCTCGTTCTTTCGGTCACTACCCATAGCTCATGACCATAGGTGAGGGTAGGAGCGTAGATCGACTGGTAAATTGAGAGCTTTGCCTTACGGCTCAGCTCCTTTTTCACCACGACAGACCGATGCAGAGCCCGCATCACTGCGGATGCCGCACCGATCCGCCTGTCGATCTCACGCTCCATTCTTCCCTCACTCGTGAACAAGACCCCGAGATACTTGAACTCCTCCACTTGGGGCAGGATCTCTCCCCCAACCCTGAGAGGGCACTCCACCCTTTTTTGGCTGAGGACCATGCTCTCGGATTTGGAGGTGCTGATTCTCATCCCAGCCGCTTCACACTCAGCTGCGAACCGATCCAGAGAGAGCTGAAGATCACGGCCTGATGAAGCAAACAGGACAACATCATCTGCAAAAGCAGTGACCCAATCCTGAGTCCACCAAACCGACCCCTTCAACACCCTGGCTGCGCCTAGAAATTCTGTCCATAAAAGTTATGAACAGAATCGGTGACAAAGGGCAGCCCTGGCGGAGTCCAACTCTCACTGGAAACGGGCTCGACTTACTGCCGCAATGCGGACCAAGCTCTGACACCGGTTGTACAGAGACCGAACAGCTCTTATCAGGGGTCCGTACCCCATACTCCCGAGCACCCCCACAGGATTCCCGAGGGACACGGTCGAATGCCTTTTCCAAGTCCACAAAACACATGTAGACCGGTCGGGCAAACTCCCATGCACCCTCCAGGACTCTGCTAAGGGTGAAGAGCTGGTCCACTGTTCCGCGACCAGGACTAAAACCACACTGTTCCTCCTG
The DNA here is from genome assembly GCF_016835505.1 of Polypterus senegalus. Lineage (NCBI taxonomy): Eukaryota > Metazoa > Chordata > Cladistia > Polypteriformes > Polypteridae > Polypterus > Polypterus senegalus. The sequence continues at coordinate 52,673,722 of NC_053167.1, forward strand.
AATCCGAGGTTCACTATCCGGCGGACCCTCCTCTCCAGAACCCCGAATAGACTTTTCCAGGGAGGCTGAGGAGTGTGATCCCTCTATAGTTGGAACACACCCTCCGTCCCCTTTTAAAGAGGGGACCACCACCCCGGTCTGCCAATCCAGAGGCACTGTCCCGATGTCCATGCGATGTTGCAGAGACGTGTCAACCAAGACAGTCCTACAACATCCAGAGCCTTAAGGAACTCCGGTATCTCATCCACCCCGGGCCCTGCCACCAAGGAGTTTTTTGACCACCTCGGTGACTTCAGTCCCAGAGATGGGAGAGCCCACCTCAGAGTCCCCAGGCTCTGCTTCCTCATTGGAAGGCATGTTAGTGGGATTGAGGAGGTCTTCAAGTACTCCTCCCACCGACCCTACGCCCGAAGTCGAGGTCAGCAGCGCACCATCCCCACCATATACGGTGTTGACACTGCACTGCTTCCCCTCCTGAGACGCCGGACGGTGGACCAGAATCTCCTCGGCCGTCCAAAGTCGCTCTCCATGGCCTCTCAAACTCCTCCCATGCCCGAAGTTTTGCCTCAGCAACAACCGGCCGCTTCGCTTGGCCTGCCGGTACCTATCAGCTGCCTCCAGAGACCCACAGGACAAAAAGTCCTATAGGACTCCTTCTTCAGCTTGACGGCATCCCTCACGCGGTGTCCACCAACGGGTTCGGGATTGCCGCCACGACAGGCACCGACCACCTTGCGGCCACAGCTCCGGTCAGCCGCCTCAACAATAGAGGCACGGAACATGGCCCATTCGACTCAATGTCCCCACCTCCCTCGGGGCGGGTTGAAGTTCTGCCGGAGGTGGGAGTTGAAGCTACTTCTGACAGGGGACTCTGCCAGCCGCTCCCAGCAGACCCTCACAACACGCTTGGGCCTACCAGGTCTGACCGCATCTTCCCCACCATCGAAGCCAACTCACCACCAGGTGGTGATCAGTTGACAGCTCCGCCCCTCTCTTCACCCGAGTGTCCAAGACATATGGCCGCAAGTCCTGCGACACGACCACAAAGTCGATCATCGACCTGAGGCCTAGGGTGTCCTGGTGCCAAGTGCACATATGAACACCCTTATGCTTGAACATGGTGTTCGTTATGGACAATCCGTGACGAACACAGAAGTCCAATAACAAAACACCGCTCGGGTTCAGATCGGGGGGGCCATTCCTCCCAATCACGCCTTCCAGGTCTCACTGTCATTGCCCACGTGAGCATTGAAGTCTCCCAGCAAAACGAGGGAATCCTCAGAAGGTATGCCCTCTAGCACCCCCTCCAGAGACTCCAAAAATGGGTGGATACTCCAAACTGCTGTTCGGTGCATATGCACAAACAACAGTCAGGACCCTTCCCCACCCGGCGGAGGGAGGCCACCCTCTCGCCCACCGGGTAAACCCCAATGCACAGGCTCCAGTGGGGGCAATAAGTATGCCCACACCTGCTCGGCGCCTCTCACCGGGGGCAACTCCAGAGTGGTAGAGAGTCCAGCCCCTCTCAAGGAGATTGGTTCCAGGGTCCAAGCTGTGCGTTGAGGTGAGTCCGACTATATCTAGCCGAACCTCTCACCTCGCGCACTAGCTCAGGCTCCTTCCCTTCAGAGAGGTGACATTCCACGCCCCAAGAGCCAGTTTCTGTAGCGAGGATCAGACCGCCAAGGTCCCGCCGCCACCACCCAACTCACACTGCACCCAACCTCCTTGGCCCCTCCCATAAGTGGTGAGCCCATGGGGAGGAGGACCCACGTTACCTCTTCGGGCTGTGCCCGGCCGAGCCCCATGGGTGCAGGCCCGACCACCAGGCGCTCGCCATCGAGCCCCACCACCTTCCACACTACTCATACAAAACAACAATAAACCAAATATTCTCTCTCCTCCTCGCCCAGACACTTTGCTCCTCTCCCTCCCAGCACAGCTCAACGTCTGGACTGAGGCACCGTCCCTTTATAGCCCCTGACCCGGAGGTGTTCCTGTCCAATTAAGCCCATAGTTCTTTATTACTTCCGGGTCAGGGTAAACAGTCCTTTTCTTCAACCCAGGAGCACATTGTTCCTTCCTGTCACATGACCGTGACGTACTCCCGGGTTATAGGGCACACAAGAGCCCATGAGTCCCCCTACAGTGACTCCCGGTGGTCCCCAAGGTATCCATCAGGGCTGTATAAAAACACTACATAGTCCATAAGGCCCTGCTGGAACTCGGGGCACGATCCTGCTGTCGGGAGAGCTCCTCCTGGTGGCCTGGGGGTGAGGGCCAGAGCACGAAGCCGGCAGTCCTCCACAATGTCTATATGTATGGATATGTATATATATGTTTATATGTGTGTGTGTATATATATATATATATGACAGCAACACTCATCACTCACAACAGTGACAAAACAATTACATTGACAATCATGTTACGTTATTTTCAAAATGTTTCCTTTTCTTTTTCATTACTTCTTTAACACACAACTTCTCCGCTGCGAAGCGCGGGTATTTTGCTAGTATATATATATACAGTATATTTATATCTGTCTATACTAATAAAAGGCAAAGCCCTTACTGACTCACTCACTCACTCACTCACTCACTCACTCATCACTAATTCTCCAACTGCCCGTGTGGGTGGAAGGCTGAAATTTGGCAGGCTCATTCCTTACAGCTTCCTTACATAAGTTGGGCAGGTTTCATTTCGAAATTCTACGCGTAATGGTCATAACTGGAAGCTATTTTCTCCATATACTGTAATGGAGTTGAGCTCGAAAGCCGTGGGGACGGAGTTTCATGTGACATCATCACACCTCCCACATAATCACGTGAACTGACTGTCAACGCAGTACGTAGAAAACCAGGAAGAGCTCCATAAAGTGCTGAAGAAAACATGCATTATATAATTGAGAAGGCAGCGAAACAATAAGAAGCAAGCGAGTGACATATACAACCATATTCATGAGTGCTGCTACTTCGGAAACAAAGCACGGTGTAAACCTAAAGTTTAAATTAAGTTCATAGACAGGCTGCCGCTGGCGTTTGTCATGCCCACGGGTAATGCGGGATACAAGTTTAATGAGAGGACGCAGGATATAAACGAGAGATTTGATCACTTTATAACTAAGTTAAAATTGCAGGTGGAGGGCTGTGCTTATGCAAATTCCGAGAGACTGTGTTTGTGGGGGATTGACAGTTAAGGGCGAGTGGGGAGTCACGTCATCATCTCCCCTCCCATTCACCTCATTTCGCTCTGAGCTGAGCTCCGCAGCTAACGCAGTCTTGCGGAAGCGACTTTGTCACACTGCCACCAAATACTCACAAAAAAATCCACAAGTTAATACACACGCTGTCTCTACAGTTTCTCCACACTGAATCCTCCAGGCACTACTTACAAAAGGTTACATTGACAATCGTGTTATGTTATTTTTAAAATGTTTCCTTTTCTTAGCACAAGCACAGCTGAGAAGCTTCGATGCATGTGCTCCATAACGCGTTAAAAAATAATGCATTTAATCACACTTTGCATTTCAAGCAAAGGGGAACTTCTGTCAATGCATGATTTCCTGGTACACCGATTACATTGATCAGCGCACCCTGATTCATTTTACCCTCGCACCACCTTGGTTTGAGAAGAAGTATGAAAAAATATGAGGTTAACACAGAAAAACAGATCACCAATTGAAGCTTTATGAATAATCGATTCGCCATGAATAATTATTTTGGTAAAGCCATACTCAGTGTAATCCTCCTTCCATTTTATAATTTTTCCGCCACTAGCCATGATTAAATGAACGGTAAAAAAGTAAGAGCGAAGCGAGGGTGATTAATTCAGGCAGGCAGGCGACAGCTCAATAGCTCGAATTTGGATATAAGTAGGTTCTATTTAGTCGCCAGAAATATCTTTGTTAGGAATGGAAGTTGAATTTAGTCTTTAAATTTCTATGGTAAAGAAACAGTTATGCAATGATGACTTAATTTAACTATAGTCAAAAGTTTTATATATAAAGTCATTCCCGAATATATAAAGTCAAAACTTGATTATATAAAGTCACTGTCGGAATAAATAAAGTCAAAACTTGAATATATAAAGTCAGCGTCACTATATATAAAGTCAAAACTTGAATATATAAAGTCATTCCCAAATATATAAAGTCAAAACCTGAGTATATAAAGACGATGTTGGAATATTTCGGAATATATAAACTCAGCGTCGGAATATATAAAGTCAAATCTTGAATATATAAAGTCAGCGTCGGAATATATAAACTCACTCCTGAATATATAAAGTGAAAGTCAAAATCTATTGATCTTTAACACACTACTTCTCCGCCGTGAAGCGTGGGTATTCTGCTAGTATATATATATATATATATATATATATATATATATATATATATATACTGTATATATGAAATTCAACATTTGTATGTCTGTATGTCCGCTTTTCAAGAGAGAATTACTTAACGGATTTAGATCGGGTTTTTTTCTATAATTTGCTTGAACATTTCGTTTGATTTTGCGACTTCTCTTATCGTGCTAAGAATCATAGTTTGCTTGCAGGGGGAAGCAGGATGTCAGGAATGGGGAGCTGTACAGGGTCCTCCTCACAGTCCTGTTTCACTATTATGAGGCTGGAGCCACAGGGGACGGCTAGTTTATAATAACTTTTAAAAAAAACACTAGCAGCTCAATAAGGTACACTTTAGAAATCCAATACAGTTGTCAATTGTCATGTTCACTACACTGTGCTCACCTTAGGATTTAATGCTTGACTTTGCAAATTATTAAACAGTTTTCCCCAGGATATCTTAAGAAGGTGCCAGTGTCGACTCTTTTATCTAATTTTAGTAGCAGAAAAGCAAACTGAACTTAAAAAACCCAAATCACTTTTTTTTAAAACATTTAACCATTAATACTGAACAAATGCAATGCATACTGATGAGAACAGTTTGATCTTGAATGGCTAGGATTGTGTTCTGATCGGGCATTTTATGTATATTTATATAAAATAAAGCAGGTTCCCTGATGCTTTCTCTTTCAAGTGAAAACCAAAACAAAGTAAAAGGTGCAGGTTGGATCCTGGGTGACACTAAGTCGGACTGTTGGGCCATGTGAATGAGTGCACTTTGTCTTTTGATAAACACCTTGTCCAACACTGGCTGTGGCCTTTCACTCAGATATAAATTGCATTAAGCAAGTTCAACAGTGGATAGAGGATGATTGGAAAATATAAGTGAAGTAATATATTAAGTCCTAGATGATGTTATCGCATGAAAATTACATCCATCCATGTTCTAGCTTGTTTATTCAGTACCTATCCTGTAGCATTCAAAGCTCTGGATGGGCCCTTCTTCATCAGAGATGACACTCACACACTCAACCACTCTTACTCATAAGTGGCACATATAAAGCCAACAATTCATTTAAAACATTTTTGAAGGGGGGGGTCTAATCTAATCGATTTTTTTTTTTACTGCACAAGTCAGCCAGGAAATGTTCATTTTCTCTTCCTAGTCACAATTCACAGTCTTGTATTAATTATATTTTCATTTACACTTCCGCTGTTACTTTTAGACATCTCATCTGTTACAACTTTTTTATCCAATCACAAATTCTAACATTTACAGTTATGCATGCTATTTCTTACATCTCATTCTCTGAAGTAGAAATTTAATACAGTACTTCCCTCCTGAACAATAATTTTTTTTGTGAACAACTTGCTCTCAAACTCAATGCATTTCTGGCATTCAGTCTTGGTTATGTAGACAATTCTGTGATTATTTAGGAGGCAATTGAATGCTTTATTCAAGGCTTTACTATCTCTTTCTCCTCACATTTGGCATGCTTTAAACTCCAAAGAATATAGGAGCTTGAACTTGATATTATGCATTTGAGGCTAAGATATGCATGCTACTTGACCTCAGATTCAAGAATGCATCTTTTGCCTCATTACTATGTATCCATATTAAGTCCTGCTAGATTTTAAAAGAGTCCTAGGCAATCAATTTTTAGACATCATGCTATTTTCTCCAGCACTCCTCCATCTGATATCAAATCATTCCACCATAATCTTTTCCTTCCCTGTCTCACTGAAGAAGGCAGCTTCCCTTTTAGATGCTCCTATTTCTATGGCTAAACTCAAGGAGTCTTTGTAGTACTAGATAGGCTCTGGGGTTGGATGGGCTCCCTTCAAGATATATTTTCTTTATTTGAAAACACTTCCATCTCCCCTTCTTTGATATGATAAATAAAGCCAACTCATATAGCTATCTAAATCCAAAGATTAATAGCCCATTTATCACTTTTCTTTTAAGAACGGTAAAGACCATATGATGTGTCAAAGTTATAGGCTCCTCTCTTTTATGAATGTGGATGCAGTATCATTAGCTAAAGTCATGACTTGTCACTTACAGAAAGTCATACTTATGTTAATCAGTCTTGATCTGTCTGGCTTCATACACTCGTGGTTAGCTTTGATAACAAGCAACTTCTGTTGCTTCCTTTTTTAGCCCTATTGTTCTGCTTACCCTTGATGCAGAGAAGGCTTTCAAAAGCAGGAATTAGCATTTGTTATGGCAAGTCATAGATAAGGTGGGTTTGTTAAATTTAATCGAGATGTTTTACTTTTTACTCTCCACTGTTCTTCTGTACAATTCAAATATATTGCTTCTCTTCCCTAATAGTAGAGGTACCAGGCAGAGCTGTCCTCTGTCTCCCCTACTTTTTAATTTATTTCTTGAACCACTTCCTATTGACACCCTAAAACTCACAGCTTTTAACAACCATAACCGTTTTCACTTTCAGTCTTTCAATATCCTTATGCAGTTGATGTCAATTTAGTTAATGCCCCATCCGCTATTCCCCGTGTTCGATTTAGTCAAGTCTTTTGAAGTCTCATCATGTTGCAAAATAAATTCTCTTCTGCCTCTTACCAACCTTAGCTGCTAAGTCTCCCTCTGACCCTTTATACTTGTATCTAGAAATCTAAGATATTTAAGAGTTGATGTCTTTAGTCTCAGATATGTATCTTCTAACAACTACTGATGTAATCTCTCTGATGCAATACCTTCTATTAACAAATGGTCTCAACATTTTCTATTTTCAATCTCATTTGACCATTGTCAAAATGAATATTGCAACATGTTTTAATTTTAAATTTGAGGATGTGGTTCCACATCCTCCACCCCCAAAATATTGGGATGAAATAAAGTCACTGATATTCAGATTTTTGTCAAGTGGCACAGTCCAAACTGTAAGCATGCAACTCAAGTTTGAGACAGAGTGAATGTTTGTGGGTCTCTTCCTGACCTAGATTTCAATAACTGGGGTTTACTCCTCCACCCTATTTGGTTATGCCCACTTTTTGATCCTCTTTTTCACCCTCCTCTGCAGCTCATTATAGAATCAGCCCTTGCTTTTCCTGTTTGTCTTCATTGTATGCTGGTCTAATCTCTCCAAGCTCTCCATAGGGCCTATCATATCTTATTCCATCAATATCTGGTGCCTTGCACGCTCTGAAAGATATAACTCACCTACATATCCCACAGCCCAGGGGCCTCACGTATAACGCCGTGTGTAGAATTCGCACTATAACATGACGTTAACACAAAAACCGAAATGTGCTTACGCACAGAAAATTCCAGATGCAAGAATCTGTGCGTACTCCAACTTCGCCGTTCTTCAGCTCCATAAATCCCGATCAGCGTGAAAACTAACACACGTGCACGCACCTTCTGTCCTGCCCCGTCTCCTCCCAAAATTACGCCTCTTTGAATATGCAAATCAATATAAATAGACCTTAAGCTCAGCGTTCTGTGAAAAGGCAATGGCAAAAGCAAGAGGGAAAATATAAGAATTTCAGCAAATACCAAGTGGAGGCAAAGAAAAACGTACTATTTGTTGGTTTATACAGTGGTATAATCAACAAAAGGAAGTTGATTGAGTGACATAGCATGTTGGAGAAACAAGCTCAAGTTCACAAAGTCGCACAGTGCCCGACATAAAAAAGTAGTTGTCACATATCAAAGTCGACGTGAAAAGGCGAGAAATAGCCCACCGTCCGAGTGTCATATGGAAGCTTATTAGAGTACAGTGAGAAAAAAGTAGGAAAAAAGCACTAAATGTTAACTTCAATCTCGAAATATTCACTTTAATCACGTAGTTTATTTTGCCATTAAAGTAGAACATAAACTTCATCTTAAAATTGTTTAATTTACTAGTTTATCAAATCCCATCGTAACTAAAATAGCACATTAAAGGCTTTGTTTTGTATTTGATCTTCAATGTGCTGTATGTGTGCGAATCACTACGTGCTTCCGTTCTTTCTCTTTCTCCAACAGGACACAGAATCCATTATATTCGTGATATTACAGCTCTCTGAATAATTAAAATACTGAGATGTATACGTGATATCTTTTTCATGATGATAGGAGTTAAAGCAGTTATTAAACAGGGGAACATGGTGCGTGATTGTGCGCGACCTTCGATGAAATTACTGTAGCAGTACTGTCTCTTTCAAACGTACAATCCTCCAATTCCTGTCCTTACTTTTATTTCTCCAAATACCCAATCGCCACACAATCAGCTCTGTAATAGATGTTAAGCCATCTGTAAGCTTACAACGACGATTCTTCAAAACTTTTAAAGAACATTGAAATATCTTAATAGTACGTGTTTAATTATTCTATCCGTCTATCCTTCCAGTGTCGCGCCATCCTCAGCAAATATACAGTGCGAGGCAGGAACAATACATGAACTTCCTAGCGCTGCGGCACAGTGTTCTCATATGTTTAAATATTAACAATACAGATTATTTAAATGAAGTTAAAGTTGTATCTGTATAATCTAATCAACATATTTTGCTGCATTTCATCTTAAAATTGATATCGTCATCATATGTAAATACGCACTTTATAAAGTAGTGCAGGTTGTGCAATATTATAACTGTAGTGCAAGTTTACAGTGAGGTAATTGTACTTATAAGTACAAACAGTTCTACAAGGAGCACTTGATTGAGTGCGTTTATAGTTCTTGGGATGAAACTGTTTCTGAACCACGAGGTTCGTACAGGAAAGGCTTTGAAACGTTTTGCAGTGGCTGAGACAGCGTGTGCTTGATGCTATATGCTATATATTTCTCTTTTCGATCAGCTGCTGCTGTGATTCCCCACTCAGATACAGTGATATAAATACTCCGAGTGGTGCAGTAAGAGTAATATGGAAAAAGATGATCCATTGTGGCAACCACTAACAGATGCAGCTGAAAGAAGAAGAACAAGAAGGTGCAGTGAGAGTAACAACCCTAACGTAGTTCTGGTATTTGGAATACTGTGGCTATTCCCTGGGCCATTATATTGTTACAGGTTAATTATAATCAGATGCATTACACTAATAAACAATATGTGGTTAGTTTCAGTGTGTTTATAAAGCCGCGTCAGGAATGTGGATCTAAGAAATAAAGGGTAACCACACAGGAACAGTAGCACTGCTTTGACTCTGGGTGCCGCCAGTCTGCAAAACCGAGCGGAGAACTTGCGTACGACAAGGTATGAGGTACCGTGGAAATGTGCGTGGCTTTACGCCAAGTGTAGGTTTTATACATCACGATTTGAACGTGGAAAAGTTCTTACGCAACATTTCTGTGCGTACGCACCGTTTATACATGAGGCCCTGCTCTTTTGATAATCGGCCAGCCCGGTGTATTTCCTACTTAGCAGAAGAAAGCATTTAGTGCACTTGGGTGGGCCTCATGATGTTCCACTCTTTACATATTTCTTTAAATTTTCCCAACACAACTTTTTTATTTTCCTATCTACAACTCAGAACATGTAATGTCTCACTAACTATTCCTGTCACAATTCACCTGGTGTATCCTCTACCAGTGGAGTATACAATAATGTGAAAAATTTCTCTAGAAGCACCTTACCAGTTCAGCCAGTTCAGAATTCTATATAGATTTAATCCTAATCTGATGGGCTTCATTCCTGGCCCTCACTGCTATTTAATGTCTCCTTGGAAAACCTAGCACTGTTCTCCACATGTTCTGATACTGCCTTCCCTTTTTTCTCACATACAGGAGGTCACTCATTATTTTCTTTTTTTTTTGTTTAAAAAAATTACTATTACCTCAAACTTTCCTTTTTTGGAGACACTTATGCTACTGCTTAAGCCTACCGGCAGCCAAAAAAATTCTTGCTAGAAGGATACACAGCTTATAACTGTAGACAACTAGCAGTCTTCCTTCTGTAATTTATTCCAACTTAAGTTGTCTGGAAAAAAGCTGTAGAACATTTACACAGTGTCCATACTCAAAAAGGCAAAGCCATATGTATGACAGGTGCCATGGCAAGTCCCTTTGTAAATCTCAGATCAATTTAAAACTATGTGCTCATGCATGCACTTTTAGCAACTCCCCATCACGGTCTGTCAGTATGGAATGAGAAGCCTTTTTCGTTGTAAATAATCATGATCTGACCACCAAATAAATTTGTCCATGTTCCTAAATGATGTCTTTACCACAAACCATGGAAGAACAGAGGAAAAAAAGCAGAAAACAAAACTTCAGTGAATATGAACTTTAAGTATTATTGACTTAGTGGAGAACCACAAAAAACATTCTTTTTGGTGGTCTCTCAATGAAAGTAACAAAGGAAATAAGAAGTGGGAACGGCTGAGTGGAGAGTGCAAAACAATATCTTGCAATTCACAGACCACTGCCAGTACACAGTGTGATTTGATGTAGGCTGTATGTGCAGAACTGCAAGATATTAAGACATTTTTATTGAGCATTGAAAAAAACTAAGATCATTTTGACAAGTAAATGTCAATGTTGCAGTACATACAAATCTCTTTACATTCAACATAAAAACATTGAATGTCCTAAGGGGCAGGGACTGGGTCATCCATGGGTCATCTCCGGTGGTAGAGGCAGTCCATGTTTCTGCGCTCTGTTGTGCAGTACTGCACAAACATTCACAATGTTGCAAACGTTTGTGAGGCTACACCACCATCTGACACCTGACAAGTCCAAACACCACCATCATCGACCTTTTAATGAACCAACTGTCAATTCTATTATTTTTTCTTTTAACAGATTGCATCCATGCAACTAACAAAGAACGTAATATTCCTATGTATACAGTATGTATATAACGTCTTCTTGGAGTTACATAGTGTATTTATCTTATCAGTTCTATCACCATTTGTGTGAGGGAGTGCATTTCATTATACCTCCTTTCTTATTATGTTCCCACTATCACCTGACAGAAACATTATACAAGTTGTCTGTAATGTACTAAACCTAACTGCAATCCTATCAATTACGCTTACTTACCAAGATTCCAGCCATCACACAATGCATAACCAGCAAGTCCGCTTCTCCTAGAAGTGATAATGACGAATCTGCGCCATGGGTTAAAGGCCAGAGAAACAGCGCGCTTTATCGGAGTTTCCGAAAGGGCAATCAGGAAACGATTGCGAGAGTTTTTTTTTTTTTCTTTTTTTCTTTCTTTCTTTTTTCCAGCTGTCAAACACAACATCCATGTTTCCTGTGGCGACTGGAACTGGAACCTTGCTTCAATCTCTCCCCATGGGCAGCCGCGCTTAAATAAATGTAGAGTATATTGTCAGCTAACTTAACTGATGTGTTTTCTTTACCGTTGAATATTTCGATTTTTCAGTATGGCTAATCAGTTTAAAGTGTATTTCAGACTAATCCCTCAATGTGCGCATGCATTAAAATTATGTTCATTTTAAATCGCTCTGCTGTGAGAGGCGTGTAGAAACAGTTCCCTGCTTTGTCAGAGACTGACATTAAGCAGTTATGTCAGCCCAAAGTATGCACGCAATATGTTAAGGTTCTTGTGCTTTATGGCGTTAAGTACATGTATCGGACTGAGTCAAGTATGTTACTTTGCAGATTAGTAATTTTCCCTGCAAAAAGGAAACTATGGCCTTCATTTCCCACAAAGACAAATCTAATCCCTATTACCAGAAGAAGTGTGCACAATCAAACGTTATGTTTACATTTTTATAACTATACGAAAGGTTATCGCTTTATTATGTGTTCCCTCATAATGTAAAGTGAAGCATTACCATGTCATGTAATGCATTTCCGCAATATTTGGAGCACTCATGTCTTTATTACTTCTATGGTAATATTCACCCCAAACTCGGGCTCCCGTGTCCAAGGATGCTGAGTTTAGGCGGGTTACAGCCTCACGTAAATTCCGCCATACAACATCCTTTACCTCTGTGCTTGACATCTCCAAGACTATCTAAACTTCACATATATTCTAATGTCATTTCACATTTAAGTAATATGAAACTCCATGAACTCTCTCGTCGTTTCTTAAACACCACTTTCTATCTTATTAGAAGCTGTCGATACCTTCCAAAAAACACGTCAGTCTGACGCTAAAGCCACGCCCACTGGACCCGGTTAATTAAAATATATTTGCATGGTGAGAACATGAAAATGCAAAGTGGAAAAAGCTGCGATGGGTTGGCGCCCTGCCCGGGATTGGCTCCTGCCTTGCGCCCTGTGTTGGCTGGGATTGGCTCCAGCAGACCCCCGTGACCCTGTGTTCTGATTCAAAGGGTTGGATAATGGATGGATGGATGGATGAAAGTGGAAAAAGAAAATTCAATGAGCAGCAGGTGCGTTTGGCTCTTCATTTTTGCAGCCTCATTGCTTTTCAGGCAGAAAATGAATATCCAAACATGGATTTTGCAATCGATTTTTCCATTTTGAGTTTATGTTTAATCTTTGGCACATATGTAATGGAAATTTAATTAAAAAGAAAACATGAAAGAAATACTGAATTTTCATGTTCATGTTAGCAGTTATACAGTTCATAAAGAAAAAGCAAATATGAAGGGGAATTAATTCTGACACTGACACTCCCAGACAAGTGAAAAGAAAAAAATGCAAAATGAAATGACAAAAAGAGTGATTTAATTTTAAAATTTCACAAATGACTCTTGGGTGGTGTGGAAAACAAAATTGCAACTGGTTTTACTTCATTTTATTTTTAATTCTTGCAGCATCCTTGTGTGAAGACTTGCATTTTCATTTTAGAATTTTAATTTCCTACTTTGGAGAAAATACCTCCCGTAGGAAACTTGTCATAACGTTAATTTTCATGCCAAGTTGTTGTTTTACAAAGTCCAACTTAAGTGTAAGAAGTGGCTTACATACATTTCTGAGCCCAAGTATGTTCTTTAGACAAGGCCCCCGGTGTTCTGTTGGCTCTGACACTTTCTTTTGGTTTGACCAAACTAATGATATCTAATCTAATCACAGGGCAAGGTTATCCTGTAATATTTATGTCTTGGCTCAGGCTGGGATAAATGGGTTGGGCTTGGTTGTGTTTACTTTTATGGCTGTTACTTTGTACATTTTCTGTTATTCTCGTTTTGACATAATAAAAACACTGATGAAAAAATGATGCTTACAAATATTGGGATGAACTACATTGTGTGTAATAAGTTTGTAAGCCTGGAGTACAGCTCCTCAATAACCTTCACTATTTAGGTTTATCATTTTTCTCATCTATACTAATAAAAGGCAAAGCCCGCACTGACTCACTCACTCACTGACTCACTGACTCATCACTAATTCTCCAACTTTCAGTGTGGGTGGAAGACTGAAATTTGGCAGGCTCATTCCTTACAGCTTACTTAAAAAAGTTGGGCAGGTTTCATTTCGAAATTCTACGCGTAATGGTCATAACTGGAACCTATTTTTCTCCATGTAATGGAGTTGAGCTCGATGGCCGTGGGAAGAGCTCCAAAAAGCGCTGAAGAAAACATGCATTATATAATTGAGAAGGTAGCGAAAAAATAAGAAGCGAGCGAGTCACACATACAACCATATTCATGACTGCAGCTACTTCGGAAACAAAGCACGGTGTAAACCTAAAGTTTAAATTAAGTTCATAGACAGGCTGCCGCTGGCGTTTGTCATGCCCACGGGTAATGCGGGATACAAGTTTAATGAGAGGACGCAGGATATAAACGAGTTTTGATCACTTTGTAACTAAGTTAAAATTGTAGGTGAAGGGGTGTGCTTATGCAAATTCCGAGACTGTGTTTGTGGGGGATTGACAGTTAAGGCGGGTGGGGGAGTCACGTCATCATCTCCCCGCCCATTCATCTCATTTCGCTCTGAGCTGAGCTCCGCAGCTAATGCAGTCTTGAGGAACCAACTTTGTGATGCTTCCACCAAATACTCACAGAAAAATCCACAAGTTAATACACATGCTGTCTCTAGAGTTTCTACACACTGAATCCTCCAGGCACTACTTACAAAAGGTTACATTGACAATCGTGTTATGTTATTTTTAAAATGTTTCCTTTTCTTAGCACAAGCACAGCTGAGAAGCTTCGATGCATGTGCTCCATAACGCTGCTAAAAATAACGCATTTAATCACACTTTGCATTCCAAGCAAAGGGAAACTTCTGTCAATGCATGATTTCCTGGTACACCGATTACATTGATACACTTTTGTAGCTCTGATGTGTGCAACAGTCGGAAGAAAGTGCGTTGCTACAACTGATTGGAGGAAAATTTCATTTCAAAAGACTACCCGATGGAAGCCTTGATAAAAGCGTGGTTTTGTGCACATATATATGTGTATATATATATGTAGATGTATAAATACTGTATATATGTGTGTATATGTATATATGTGTGTGTATATATATATATATATATATATATATATACACGACAGCAACACTCATGACAATGTCAATCATGTTACGTTATTATTAAAATATTTTCTTTTCTTTTTCATTACTTCTTTAACACACTACGTCTCCGCTGCAAAGCGTGGGTATTTTGCTATATCTATCTAAATATCTATCTATATTTAGATATATATATATATATATATATATATATATTTAGATATATATATATATTTAGATATATATATATATATAAATATATATATACAGTGGTGTGAAAAACTATTTGCCCCCTTCCTGATTTCTTATTCTGTTGCATGTTTGTCACACAAAATGTTTCTGATCATCAAACACATTTAACCATTAGTCAAATATAACACAAGTAAACACAAAATGCAGTTTTTAAATGATGGTTTTATTATTTAGGGAGAAAAAATCCAAACCTACATGGCCCTGTGTGAAAAAGTAATTGCCCCCTTGTTCAAAAATCACCTAACTGTGGTGTATCACGCCTGAGTTCAATTTCCGTAGCCACCCCCAGGCCTGATTACTGCCACACGTGTTTCAATCAAGAAATCCCTTCAATAGGAGCTGCCTGACACAGAGAAGTAGACCAAAAGCATCTCAAAAGCTAGACATCATGCCAAGATCCAAAGAAATTCAGGAACAAATGAGAACAGAATTAATTGAGATCTATCAGTCTGGTAAAGGTTATAAAGCCATTTCTAAAGCTTTGGGACTCCAGCGAACCACAGTGAGAGCCATTATCCACAAATGGCAAAAACATGGAACAGTGGTGAACCTTCCCAGGAGTGGCCGGCCTACCAAAATTACCCCAAGAGCGCAGAGACAACTCATCCGAGAGGTCACAAAAGACCCCAGGACAACGTCTAAAGAACTGCAGGCCTCACTTGCCTCAATTCAGGTCAGTGTTCACGACTCCACCATAAGAAAGAGACTGGGCAAAAACGGCCTGCATGGCAGATTTCCAAGACGCAAACCACTGTTAAGCAAAAAGAACATTAGGGCTCGTCTCAGTTTTGCTAAGAAACATCTCAATGATTGCCAAGACTTTTGGGAAAATACCCTGTGGACTGATGAGACAAAAGTTGAACTTTTTAGAAGGCAAATGTCCCGTTATATCTGGCGTAAAAGGAACACAGCATTTCAGAAAAAGAACATCATACCAACAGTAAAATATGGTGGTGGTAGTGTGATGGTCTGGGGTTGTTTTGCTGCTTCAGGACCTGGAAGGCTTGCTGTGATAGATGGAACCATGAATTCTACTGTCTACCAAAAAATCCTAAAGGAGAATGTCCGGCCATCTGTTCGTCAACTCAAGATGAAGCGATCTTGGGTGCTGCAACAGGACAATGACCCAAAACACACCAGCAAATCCACCTCTGAATGGCTGAAGAAAAACAAAATGAAGACTTTGGAGTGGCCTAGTCAAAGTCCTGACCTGAATCCAATTGAGATGCTATGGCATGACCTTAAAAAGGCGGTTCATGCTAGAAAACCCTCAAATAAAGCTGAATTACAACAATTCTGCATGGATGAGTGGGCCAAAATTCCTCCAGAGCGCTGTAAAAGACTCATTGCAAGTTATCGCAAACGCTTGATTGCAGTTATTGCTGCTAAGGGTGGCCCAACCAGTTATTAGGTTCAGGGGCAATTACTTTTCACACAGGGCCATGTAGGTTTGGAATTTTTTCTCCCTAAATAATAAAAACCATCATTTAAAAACTGCATTTTGTGTTTACTTGTGTTATATTTGACTAATGGTTAAATGTGTTTGATGATCAGAAACATTTTGTGTGACAAACATGCAAAAGAATAAGAAATCAGGAAGGGGCAAATAGTTTTTCACACCACTGTATATAGTATAGTATATATATATATATATATATATATATATATATATATAAATATATATATGAATGACCTCCGAAGAGCGTGGAGACTTTTGATCACGTGAACCTGTCTGCAAAAAGTGGCGTCTCCTGCCCTACAAAATTCGAGCAGCCGGCACGCGTGCATAGCCTTTGAGACGCTGACTGCGCTTCTGCTTTAAGTCAAAGTGAGCACTTTTAATTTTTTTCATCCTCCCCCTGAGCTATAACCCAGACAAGTGCAAACACGGGACCCCTTTTCTACACCGCGGAAAACTAATATTAAGGCGCTTCGCACTTTCTTTTGCACGTATACAATTATGAGGTCGTCAGCTCGGATTATGAAGACACGCACACGAGTGGAGGACCAACAGTGCCATCACAGCCGATTAATGGCAGGGACGTCTCACCAGTCTACACAAGACCCACCGCGACTGTCCCCAAAAGGCGCTCATATCGTCAGCGAACACATCTCTCTATACTATATAAAAGAAAAAGGCAACTTTTCCTTTCTTTACACCTTTTTTCCTTTTATCCCAAACCAAAGCCTTTCTCTCTTAACACTGCAGAGGACAGAAAACTAATTTTCTTTAATTGCTGGTAATGCCAGTAAGGCACATTACCAGAGGCAGAAATTTGGACGTTCACATAGAAAATGTAATTTCTATACCACAGCCAAAAGGGATCTACTACCGAGAGATCATCCATATACATTTTAGCTGCTGTTAGTTACTTACCTGTTGTGTTACACCGTCTTTAAAATGTAGTTTACCCGAAACCACTCCAGTAGTGCTCAATGTAGCGTTACTTCTTAAACGTTAATGTTTTACTGTTTAATAACTTATAGACTACATTTTATTATTTTTTCCTTGCACTCAGTGACCAAAGCTATACACACACATATAGACACATACATATATATACCTGTGTGTATGTTTGTATGTATGTGTGTGTATATATATGATGTAGATAGGCATGTATATATATATATATATATATATATATATATATATATATATATATGTGTATATGTAGATATGTATATAGATATGAAGATAGATAGATAGATAGATAGATATACAGTGGGTATGGAAAGTATTCAGACCCTCTTCAATTTTTCCCCTTTTGTTATATTGCAGCCATTTGCTAAAATCATTTAAATTTATTTTTTTCCTCATTAATGTACACACAGCACCCCATATTGACAGACAAAAAAAAGAATTTTTGAAATTGTTGCAGATTTATTAAAAAACAAAAACTGAAATATCACATGGTCCTAAGTATTCAGAACCTTTGCTGTGACACTCATATATTTAACTCAGGTGCTCTCCATTTCTTCTGATCATCCTTGAGATCACCTTCATTTGAGTCCAGCTGTGTTTGATTATACTGATTGGACTTGATTAGGAAAGCCACACACCTGTCTATATAAGACCTTACAGCTCACAATGCATGTCAGAGCAAATGAGAATTATGAGGTCAAAGGAACTGCCTGAAGAGCTCAGCGGCAGAATTGTGGCAAGGCACAGATCTGGCCAAGGTTACAAAAAAATTTCTGCTGCACTTAAGGTTCCCAAGAGCACAGTGGCCTCCATAATTCTTAAATGGAAGACGTTTGGGACAACCAGAACCCTTCCTAGAGCTGGCCGTCCGGCCAAGCTGAGCTACCAGGGGAGAAAAGCCTTGGTGAGAGAGGTAAAGAAGAACCCAAATATCACTTTGGCTGAGCTCTAGAGATGCAGTCAGGAGATGGGAGAAAGTTGTAGAATGTCAACCATCACTGCAGCCTTTCACCAGTCAGGGCTTTATGGCAGAGTGGCCTGTCGGAAGCCTCTCCTCAGTGCAAGACACATGACAGCCCGCATTGAGTTTGCTAAAAGACACCTGAAGATTCTCTGGTCTGATGAGACCAAGATAGAACTTTTTGGCCTTAATTCTAAGCGGTATGTGTGGAGACAACCAGGCACTGCTCATCACTTGTCCAATACAGTCCCCACAGTGAAGCATGGCGGCGGCAGCATCATGCTGTGGGGGTGTTTTTCAGCTGCAGGGACAGGACGACAGGTTGCAATCGAGGGAAAGATGAATGCGGCCAAGTACAGGGATATCCTGGACAAAAACCTTCTCCAGAGTGCTAAGGACCTCAGACTGGGCCGAAGGTTTACCTTCCAACAAGACGATGACCCTAAGCACACAGCTAAAATAACGAAGGAGTGGCTTCACAACAACTCTGTGATTGTTCTTAAATGGCCCAGCCAGAGCCCTGACTTAAACCCAATTGAATATCTCTGGAGAGACCTAAAAATGGCTGTCCACCAACGTTTACCATCCAACCTGACAGAACTGGAGAGGATCTGCAAGGAGGAATGGCAGAGGATCCCCAAATCCAGGTGTGAAAAGCTTGTTGCATCTTTCCCAAGAAGACTCATGGCTGTATTAGCTCAAAAGGGTACTTCTACTAAATACTGAGCAAAGGGTCTGAATACTTAGGACCATGTGATAATTCAGTTTTTCTTTTTTAATAAATCTGCAACAATTTCAAAAATTCTTTTTTTTTGTCTTTCAATATGGGGTGCTGTGTGTACATTAATGAGGAAAAAAATTTGTTTAAATGATTTTAGCAAATGGCTGCAATATAACAAAGAGTGAAAAATTGAAGGGGGTCTGAATACTTTCCATACCCACTGTATATGTAGACTCAAACCCATTATGACAGTAGCAATCCAAGCTGTGAGAAAACAGTAAAAAGGAGGCGTGTCAGACGTCGTGGTACATTTTCTGATGCAGCTAGACGAAAACAAATACACAAAACAATTACTTTGACAATCATGTTACGTTATTTTCAAAATGTTTCCTTTTCTTTTTCTTTCCTTCTTTAACACACTACTTCTCTGCTGCGAAGCGCGGGTATTTTGCTAGTTTATGGATATAGTTGAAATTTGACTTACTAAAACTGGCAGTTTTAATTCTTATAAAAATGCTTAGCCAAACTCCCACTGAAATTATCAAATCATAATACTATATCGTAATGGTTTAAGAACCTAAACCCTCTAAATTCTATCATGACTATTACCAAGTATGAAATTAAATATTAGATTTCCACTTGTTTGTGTTGTTACATTTACTGTTCAAACCAGTCACTGATGTTATCGATTAATCCCTGTTTTCCATTTTTGTAAGGTGCCCCAAGCTAATCCTTGGTAATTTAAGTTTCCTATATCCCTCACAAAACTTGCTTTTATGCTATTAAAAGGTTTTATATCCACATTTGTACTGGTGTTAAGTATGTTTCTATCCTTATGGTTGAATCCAAGTACTGTATCCTCAGTAAGATGTACTTTATCAACCTTAAATAAGGAAGTTGTTCACATTTAAGCTCAGAACATTTATGTGAAAAGAGGCTGCCAATAAGCTGATCCTACTATTCATATCAAGGTACAGTATTTTGTAATAGATCTGCACAAGCCCCATAAATATACAATGTAAATAAAGATCATGAAAAAGAATATATATTGCATAAAAGGCAATATTTTAGAAACAAGTGTATTTAGGACTGAAGCCAGGAAGCACTGCTTTAATGCAAAGAGTTGTGGAACTCTGGAACAAAGTCCAAGACATGTAGTTGAAGCAGAAACCTTGACAACTTTCAAGAAAAGTCTGGATGAGATATTGGGGCACCTTAGGTATTAGCTAAACAACCAAGCCTGATGGACTGAATGTCTTCCCATCATTTGTCAAATTTCTTATTTTCTTACATACTTGAAAATGTAAGTGTATGATAGAAACCTCCAATACTTGAACAGCAAAGACAAAACATAATTATGTTTGCTCAGAACCCACAAGAAAACACGTCAACTTTTTAGCTCAGCATTGTAATGGCTTTTAGTAAACTGCTCTGATTTATTACCTATAAGTTTTCAAATGTCACATTTTTATACAGCCGCTACACATTTTGAAAACAGCAATGTCCTTTGGGTCACCAGTGACTTGCATTTATGTTTCACTGCAGATAGGGTAGTTTAATAAAACTATGTAAATGCCACCTTTTCATCTCAGACATTAAGATTTTTGATAAAGTGTCCTAACTTTAAAAAAAAGCTTTCAAATGTCAGTGTTGTTCAGCTGCTACACATTTTGAACACTGCTATGTCCTTCAGGTCAATTTTGACCTATCACTTTCCTATATTTCTTGAGCTTCTGTAAAAGCCAAATTTTTCCTTGGGACAAGTACTATCTACTTCTACTGGATTTTATTCTTCATTTAAAGCACTGTTTGTTTACGTCCATTAAAAACATCCCATATGTCACCTGTTCTAAAATCTAGGGACACCACTACTATAGGTTAAGATGTTGAATTGAGATCAGGGCATATTGAGAATATGAAGACATTATGAGGGCTAAGATGTTCTTTTCATATGTAACAAGTCTTGATGTGTCCGAGTTATGCTAATAAAATACATTACCTGAAGTATACTACTACACTATCTCCTGAAATTCAACACAAAAAATGAAACAGCAATTATGAAATAGTATATAATTTTTCCCCCCATATTTTATAGTCTAAAATTGTATTGATTTAGGTACACGAGGACTGTACCATTCAGTTGTGAGGATCAGTCAAATGAACTACATGTTTACCATGCATGGCAAAATTTCACATTAAAATATGTATAGCTGTAATAAATGACCAGGTTTTTCCCCAGTCTAACCCTACCATTATTACAAGTCAAATAAAAACTTGATTGTTATACATCAGTGGCAATAATTTTCCTTGTTAATATGAATGGCATTTCACAGATTTTTCAGGTAGTCTAGTTTCAGTATATCTGAATTTATGAAAAACAAACAACAGCATTGCTCACAATGCACCAATCAGGTTTAAAGATTCACCAGCACACCTTAAACAATTTTTCAGCTGTCATTTAGCCCCTTTTCAGCCTACTATTAGAACTATGAACACATTGGGTGTCGAAAGGAGGGATTATACATTCTTTACTAAATCTTTCAGGCAGGTGCTTTTATTACACCCGAGGGAAGCTTATTTGTGTAAATCCAACGGACACCAACAATTAAATCATTAAGAGGTATCAATCATCAAATCTGGGAAATGATAAATGTGCTTTTCACCTTATCAAAATAAAATAAATTACCTTCCTAAGGGTCAAATATGTCTTCTTGAAAGAAACAGACCAATGTGCAAATATACTACATAGTTACTGTCCCAAATCTTTAGCACTAGGCAAGAAGCTGGTAAATTTTATCAAACTAAAAACAATAGATTTAATCTTTTCTTAAACAGACAAAAATGCCTTTGATAAAACTTGTAAACAAACTACAGAAAGGACATTTAGTGAAAATGGAAACCGCTCCGTCAAACAAAAAACAGAGCTTTACTACCACCAGTTATGCCCATACACAGTAGAAGAATTTATACAACTTGCACTGTTTAAAATGATGCAAACCCCAGCCGCAGATTATGAAGTGAAATTGAATAAAACAGTTCTGAATATACTTTGCATGCAGTAGTGTATAAACATTTCAGTTTAACATATTTATGGATACTCATTTTAGACTGAAAAAAATGCATGAAAAGACTAAATTGTAAGAATTTACAAAATGTGTAAAAACATTTTCTATGCCTGGGGAATCCAATGGGCTCCGGAGAATTTGGTTTTGCAAAACAATACATCACATTTTGCAGGAAAAAACTGAACTAAATAATTTTAGTAACAAGGCAAATAGGTAATTTGTAAAATTAAATGTAGCAATACAAATCAATCATTATTCCTGAACAAATGTTAATTTTTTTAGAAACATTTTCTATAAGAACAGCTTTCATCGAACAAGAGTGCATAGTCACAAATTATTAAAAACAACCAGACCCCCTGTAAAAATAAATGCCATTACTGCAAGACCTGGGGCCTCATGTATAAACTGTGCGTACGCACAGAAATGGTGCGTGCGAACGTTTCCACGTTCAAATTCACGATGTATAAAACCTAAACTTGGCGTAAAGCCACGCACATTTCCACAGTACCTCATACCCTGTTGTATGCAAGTTCTGCGCTCGGTTTTGCAGCCTGGCGGCACCCAGTGTCAAAGCAGTGCTACTGTTCCTGTGTGGTTACCCTTTCTTTCTTACATCCACATTCCTGACGCGACTTTATAAATACACTGAAACTAACCGCATATTGTTTATTAGTGTAATGCATCTGATTGTAATTAACTTGTAACAATACAATGGTCCAGGGAATAGCCATAGTATTCCAAATACCATAACTGCTTTAGCGTTGTTACTGTCACTGCACCTTCTTTTTTCTTCTTTCAGCTGCTCCCGTAAAGGGTTGCCATAGAGGATCATCTTTTTCCATATTAATCTCAATGCACCACTCTGAGTATTTATATCACTGTATCTGAGTGGGGAATTACTATAGCAGCTGAACAGAAAGAGAATTATCAGGATACAGCATCAAGCACATCCTGCCTCAGCCACGGCAAAACGCTTCCGAGACTTTCCCGTACTGACCTCGTGGTTCAGAAACAGTTTCATCCCAAAAACTTTAAACACAGTCAATCAGTCCATCAAGTGCTCCTTGTAGAACTGTTTGTACTTATAAGTACAATCACCTCACTGTAAACCTACACTAGTTATAATATTGCACAATCTGCGCCACTTCATAAAGCACGTATTTACATATGATGACGATATCATTTTTAAGATGAAATGCAGCAAAATGTTTATTATATAGATAAAACTTTAACTTCATTTAAATAATCTGTATTATTAATAATTAAACATGTGAGGACACAGTGCCCTAGCGCTAGCTAGTTCACGGATTGATCCTACCTCGTGCTGTATTCTTGCTGGGCTGGCGCGACACTGAAAAGATAGATGGATAGAATAATTAAACACGTATTATGAAGATATTTCAATGTTCCTTAAAAGTTTTGAAGAATTGTCGTTGTAAGCTTACAGATGGCTTAATGTCTATTACAGAGCTGATTGTGTGGCGATTGGGTATTTGGAGAAAGAAAAGTAAGGACAGGAATTGGAGGTTAGTACGTTTGAAAGAGACAGTACTGCTGCAATAATTTCATTGAAGGTCGCGCACAATCACTGCGCCACCGTGTTCCCATGTTTAATAACATGTTTTTATTTTTATCATCATGAAAAAGATATCACGAATACATCTCAGTAATTTAATTATTCAGGGAGCTGTAATATTACGAATGTAATGGATTCTGTGCCCTGTCGGAGAAACAGAAAGTGCAGAAGCACATAGTGATTCACACACATAGAGCACATAGAAGACCAAATACAAAACAGAGCATCTAACATGCTACTTCAGTTACGATGGGATTTGAGAAACTAGTAAATGAAACGATTTTAAGATGAAGTTTATGATGTTCTACTTTAATGACAAAATAAATTACGTGATTAGTTTAAAGTGGAAATTTAAAGATTAAAGTTGACATTTCAAGCTTTTTTCCCCCCACTGTGTGCCTATATTTTTTTCTCTCTGTACCCTAATAAGCTATCATATGGCACTCACACGGTGGGCTACAACTTGCCTTTAAATGGCGACTTTCATATGTGACAACTGTTTTATTTCGGACACTGTGCGACTTTGTGAACTTGATCTTTTGAGTGTCTACGACACTCTGTCACTCGATCAACTTCCATTTGTTGATTATACCACTGTTTAAACCAACAAATAGTACGTTTTTCCTTGCCTCCACTTGGTATTCGCTGAAATTTATATTTTCCCCCAGTGCTTTTCCCATTGTCTTTTCACAGAAGGCTGGGCTTAAGGGCTATTTATATTGATTGCATATTCAAAGAGGCGTAATTCTGGGAGGAGTTGGGGCGGGACAGCAGGCGTGTGCACGAGCATTATTTTTCACGCCGATTGGAATTTATGTAGCAGAAGAACGTGGAAGTTAGCATACGCACAGATTCCTGCATCTGAATTTTCCCGCTTTTGCTTACGCCATGTTATAGTATGTTTTACGTACGCCATTATACATGAGGCCCCTGGTATTTTTGGAAAAAAAACTGACTTACCAAAATATAAACTTGAAACATATAAACGAAAAAAGGCAATCATCTGGTATTATACGTATTAGTTGAGATAGTAAAATTGTAGGTAAATTTTATTGCAATAAAAACCCAAAACATTAACATTCTTTGCAAATTATCTAATAATAAATAAAAAAGTACAAAACAGGAAAGTATGGAAAAAGTTTTTAAATAATTCTTCTTGCTCCAGTTCACATTTCTGTACGCAGTTTGCTTAAAATGTATTTTTAACAGTCCTGTCCTCTGTTCCAGTGGAAATCACAACACATATAGAAGAGCCACAGGATCTACATGTTTTTACTGCAACTAAATTCTAAATTATTCTGCATTATTACACTTTTTAATATGTTACATTACCAGCAATTAGTCAGCAAACGGGATGCCCAATACTGCAACTGTGGTGTAGTTAATTTACTTCAATAATAACCAATGCAAAAAAAATAGCAAGCCTCAAACTTTCAATATACTATACAGTTAAATTTTTACATTTAGCAACCTTTATTAAAGTAGAAAACATGACTTATGATCAAACCATTGTTAAATGTTTACACAGCATCAGTGATTGACTTAAGAACATATTTTCCTGTTCAAGATGAGCTTAAATGGCAATTAACTGTAGTAAAAACTCTCAGGCAAATGATACTGTATTGCCTGCAGAAGAGCACCTTATTCATTCTGTGTCAATAACAATGAACCATTTTATTGACATTTGCTTGCTTTTTAAGACAAACCAGGAGAAATTTTTTAATTTGTTGCAATCTCAACTAGCAATCACTATGGCTCTCTTGGGCCCGGCCCAAATATCACTTTTTTATCCTAACTAAAGGGAAATATTTTACTGGTTTATATTTTTTAATGTACAGCAAAACACTCCTATTACAGTAATAGTGGAAGTTTTACATCAAACTATTTTTAATTTAAAATTGCAAATCTGTCTGCAGGACTGTGATGTCTCTTATCACAGTACTATCTTCAAAGATATACAGCATATAGGGAAATTTTTACAAAGTGTCTACAAAATTAAATCAAATTTAAAAGAAGGAATTTTGCCAGTACAATATAATATAGTATTGCAAATGCATGCCAGAATTACTTGTTAAGCAAAATGTACATCTCAAATATCTTACAAATCACTACAACTGAATCAAAATGATAAATGTCAATGTCTACCAAAATAAATGGTAAACTCAGATAAATGTTCAAGATTACTTTCTTAAGAATGAAACCCTTTATCCTTCCTTCTTTCAGACAATTATTTTGTTTTTATTAGCTAATAAACCTTTACAAAAATGAGCTGTGATAGTTATGCCTGAAACTGCCACATTAATGTGATTCACACATTCTGAAACAAGACACTGTGAACCTCCAAAAACATATTATTTACTGTTAAAGATGTAGATTCCCTTGCTATGATTTTATACATTCGTATAATATGTACACACTGTTATGTTCACTTCTGGAAATCTGAAACGGTATTGTGGCCTTATACGTAATGGTTGCAATAAAATCCAAAAGCAACAAACATATAACCCAAAAAAGTACAGGAGACTAATTACATTACAAAAGGAGAACAGGATTCTGCTCTTCTCCTCGAAAAGCAGGAACTTTCGTTCATTTAATATACTTCAAAAAGGATTATGTGACCAAAAAGTTGCGGCATCTGTGCAACACTGAGAAAATGCTTTTTGGTCTTTAACATGGGCGGTCAAATAACAAGAGCATCTATTACTAACCAGTAAATTTAGTCCTTTGCCAAGAACCACCCTCCAGGGGGAAAAAAGGGAGGAAAAAAAAAAAAAGTGCCCAGTCATAGACTGATATAAATATAAGTTTAAATGTCCTTATTTGAAGTCCTACAGTGCTACACAGCACCAGTCTTTCAAATTACTTGGGATCCTCAATTGTTCCCTTACTGAGGTCTGTCATTTTTGGATATTTTACTTTCTTCTGGTCTAATTCATTCTGAGCCCAAAGTAACAGCTTCAGCAATTTTGCCAATTTAGGAGTAGACTCTCGGTTTTCATAATCTAATACAGCCTGGTTAACTTCACTCCATACCTGTAGGGGAGAAAAAAATACATGTGCTTATTGCTCAACATTTACGATTAACAGAAAAATTAACTTAACACAAAAAGTATTCCAGAACAGAATGATATATCAAGAATGCAACAGTGTCTAATTTTTTTTTAACCTTTGTATGTCCTAAATGTACCCAGTTCACTGTGCAATAAAAACGTAACACTGATAAATTTACTTAGGATAACTTTCAAATGTTTAGCATGAAAAATCTAGAGTGTCAAAGTAAAAATTCTGTGATTATTCCAGATCAACATAAAAAACAGCCACCAAGGAAGCCAACTGGTATATTATTGTGTTTTATGGAATACACTTCTGTTCAGTTAAAGTGTTTCACTAAAGTCTGGGTCAATATATAAATCTCTGAGATTTCCTACTGTTTGTACAGCTACTATCTAAAACTGAATGAAGAAAATGTTCAAAAGAAATATGAGATACACTTCAAACTAAATCTGAATTTATGAGCAGTTCTAATCTCTTTCTGTTAATAAAATGTTTGATTCAAAATCTGTTTACAAGTTGAGAAAGAATCTATTATTTCAATCTTTTTCTATATAGAGTGTGACATTTCAATCGGTGGATGTGGAAACAAAGCCATGAGAAAAGTGGCTACTGACACTAGCAGCATTTGTTCAGAGACAGATAGCAAGACTAACTCAATTTTGGAGCAAGGCCACAGGGAGAAGAGTACTGTAGCCTTCAGTAAGCACTATTGAAGCAATGGAGCTTCTCTGAACTCAACATCCATCACACATGTTTTGCACGTAGTGTTTGTCACTATTGAAAGCAAAGACTGAGCAATGCTGAGGGTACATGGAATATGTATTCAAAATTCCACATTTACAGTATACACTAAATAAATTTACTATTGTACAAGCCGATTCTAAAATTTTTTTTAAGGAATAAATAATTTTGCTAACATCTCCATATTACTATAATATTCTCAGTGAAAGAAAATTACTCAGGTTTACTACATAATCTGGTGACTTTATTTAAGAGTGTTCAGCCTTCAACAGATAAATCTGTTAAGCCCCTTTCACACAAGCAGGTTATCCTTAAAACTGACTTGGTTAAGGACATTTAAAGTTTATTGCCTTAACGTCATTAGCTTGGAATTTGTTTTGGTGATGTTTATAGGACTTAAAAAAATAATATTTCAATGCAAAAAAACAAGCTAAGAACAAAGGTAATCGTCCAAACAACCCACAGATAACTATATACTCTCGCATTTTGTTCTTGGAAACGTGTTAACCTCACCTCAGATTCTTCTTGTTCATATCTGCAATGTTCAGTAGATACTATTGTCTTACCTAGCTGACACTTTTGAATCTTGCCTAAGAAAAAGGGACTGCCTTGTTATAGACTAAGCTGGATGGGCTATTTTTCTTTAGCCCTTGTATAATTTCAGCTGCAAACACCAGTGAACTTGCTGGATTATAAGAGTTGTTGCTTAATAGATATCAGATGCACATCTTTCAGAGATGAGCAGTTTCCTTCAGCTGTGAACTCTAAGATAAATCTGCATTACCTCCACTCCCAGACTGTAAACTACAGTTGTGCCTCATTCCTCAATTTTTCAGACAAATTTTCATTTCTATAATAGAGAGGTGTGTTAATTTAATTTGCTTTAAGGCCAAGTTTATTTTGAATGTATTTTCCATAATTTGCATCTTTTTGGCACTGAAGTGCAACGTAAAAAAAAATGAGCTCTTTCCTATTCACTCTTGACAGTGATTTCATCAGACAACCTTTTGATGCAAGAAATCTTGGTGTCATTTTTGATTCTTCCCTTTCTTATTCCGCCCACATACCACATTAAGAAAACTTTCTTATTTTTACCACCGTAACATATTCCATGTCCTCTCATTCCTCTCCTTTTCTAATTCTGAGAAACCTGTCCATACTTTTATCACATCCTGCATCGATAACTTTAACTCCCTACTGGTAGGTGCCACTTCTAATCTTATATCACAGCTCCAGTTGACTTAAAACTCTGCTACAAGAGTCCTAAAATGAACCAGCAAAAGCGAGCACACACCCATCCAGCTTTGCCTTCACTGGCTTCCTGTGTTTTACAGGATTGAATATAAAATTCTATTATTACCCTACAAAGTTTTAAATGGCCTTGCATCAGTGACCTTCTCCATCACTATGCTCCTGTTCGCACATTAAGGTCCTCCGATTCTGGCAATCTTGTTGTGCCCCACACTAACCTGTACTCTAAGGGTGACAGGGCCTTTAGCTGTATAGCACCCAGACTTACTAGAGCCTTCATTATTGTACAATGGCTGACCCTATGCTCTGACCTCCAGATGTCACACAAAAAGACAATTTCCCCTCCGTGATTAATAAAGTGTACAAAAATAATAAACAAATGAAGCTCATTTTCAGAACAACACCTTCTCTAAACATACATATCATCCTGTTGCTCACCATTTTATGAGACAGTGGACATAGGGTGACAGATGGGAAAACAGACAGCAGAAGGAATGTTTTTTTATACTAAAAAACCACCTTATGTATTTTTACGGCAAATGAGTGGTGATTAAAAAGTTTTTAGTCTGCCCTATTAAGAAAAACACCAGTGAAACAAGTTTTTTTTTAATATTATTATTATTGACTTGTGTTCTAACATAAAACATTCACATAAAGTGACTTGTCAATTTTATGTTAATCCAATATCACAATTGTAAAAACAGCCTTTGTTGTTCTGTTTTCTAAGAAACTTACGAGTGATCAGACTTTGTTATTGGTTAGCCAGTGTATAAATCAAGAAATAGAGTGTTACTGGACTAACGTGTCTTGTATTCAATCAATTATAACTGAGAAAATGCATTACATTCACAAACATATAATTCAAATAGGTCATACTCTGTGATGCAGTTCTTTTAATAAAGTAGACTGTATGTTTTACTATCAGAAAAATGTGTTATTATTATTTTGGAATTAAGAAATGGGACAGCTCATTTGATTCCTGGCGTAATGGTTTAAACTGACCTTGGTTTTTACTCTCTGCAACTGTTATTAGCATTAGTGTACAGTTTCCTACCACATTACACAGTCCTATGCACATAATTGTGGTTGTATGAGAGGTTTGAAAATGGATGGATGCATGGACAGATATCTGTAAACACCCATCAAAGAATGAATGCAAAGCTTCTCTTACTTTATCACTATTCACTACTTTATCACTAGAACACTATTAAAAAGTAATTAATCTCATCAACTACAAATTAAACAAATATAACTAACATTTGAATGTTCAAATCGTTGTGTTAAAGCATGCACAAATCTATTTCTGACATAACATAATTAGATAAAATTGGCAAAATCAAAAGCCTATGTGGTTGTGTTTTACTTTTTACTACAAACCGGATTCCAAAAGTTGGGACACTATACAAATCGTGAATAAAAACTGAATGCAATGATGTGGAGGTGCCAACTTCTAATATTTTATTCAGAATAGAACATAAAATCACGGAACAAAAGTTTAAACTGAGAAAATGTATCATTTTAAGGGAAAAATATGTTGATTCAGAATTTCATGGTGTCAACAAATCCCAAAAAAGTTGGGACAAGGCCATTTTCACCACTGTGTGGCATCTCCCCTTCTTCTTACAACACTCAACAGACGTCTAGGGACCGAGGAGACCAGTTTCTCAAGTTTAGAAATAGGAATGCTCTCCCATTCTTGTCTAATACAAGCCTCTCTAACTGTTCAATCGTCTTGGGCCTTCTTTGTCGCACCTTCCTCTTTATGATGTGCCAAATGTTCTCTACAGGTGAAAGATCTGGACTGCAGACTGGCCATTTCAGTACCCGGATCCTTCTCCTACGCAGCCATGATGTTGTGATTGATGCAGAATGTCTGGCATTATCTTGTTGAAAAATGCAGGGTCTTCCCTGAAAGAGATGATGTCTGGATGGGAACATATGTTGTTCTAGAACCTGAATATATTTTTCTGCATTGATGGTGCCTTTCCAGACATGCAAGCTGCCCATGCCAGACGCACTCATGCAACCCCATACCATCAGAGATACAGGCTTCTGAACTGAGCGTTGATAACAACTTGGGTTGTCCTTGTCCTCTTTGGTCCGGATGACATGGTGTCCCAGATTTCCAAAAAGAACTTTGAATCGTGACTCGTCTGACCACAGAACAGTCTTCCATTTTGCCATACTACATTTTAAATGATCCCTGGCCCAGTGACAACGCCTGAGCTTGTGGATCTTGCTTAGAGATGGCTTCTTCTTGGCACTGTAGAGTTTCAGCTGGCAACGGCGGATGGCACGGTGGATTGTGTCCACTGACAATGGTTTCTGGAAGTATTCCTGAGCCCATTCTGCGATTTCCTTTACAGTAGCATTCCTGTTTGTGGTGCAGTGTCGTTTAAGGGCCCGGAGATCACGGGCATCCAGTATGGTTTTATGGCCTTGACCCTTACGCACAGAGATTGTTCCAGATTCTCTGAATCTTCGGATGATGTTATGCACAGTTGATGATGATAGATGCAAAGTCTTTGCAAGTTTTCGCTGGGTAACACCTTTCTGATATTGCTCCACTATCTTTCTGCGCAACATTGTGGGACTTGGTGATCCTCTACCCATCTTGGCTTCTAAGAGACACTGCCACTCTGAGAAGCTCTTTTTATACCCAATCATGTTGCCAATTGACCTAATTAGTGTTTATTGGTCTTCCAGCTCTCCGTTATGCTCAAATTTACTTTTTCCAGCCTCTTATTGCTACTTGTCCCAACTTTTTTGGGATTTGTTGACACCGTGAAATTTTGAATCAACATATTTTTCCTTTAAAATGATACATTTACTCGGATTAAACGTTTGATCTGTCATCTACGTTCTATTACAAATAAAATATTCACATTTGCCATCTCCACATCATTGCATTCAGTTTTTATTCACAATTTGTTTAGTGTCCCAACTTTTTTGGAATCCGGTTTGTATTTTTTTTTTAAATGATAAACATGAGTCTAATAATCACACACCAAAACTATCCTGCCACAAACACAAAGCACTTCCTGATGCAATTTTTTCATTTTTCTTTTCAGTACTGCAGCACTGCAAGACATTTTCATGCATACTTTTATAGTAATACCTTTTGTTATTATTATTGTGCCTTGCAAACTATTGTGTCTACTTGCTGCCACTCAACTTTCATTTGGTACTACACTGTAAAAAAAGCTAATATTATGTTTTCAGCATTTTAGTATTGACTTGATACCGAAATATTCATTCTAGTGACATCACTAGACTGATGAGG
The DNA here is from genome assembly GCF_016835505.1 of Polypterus senegalus. Lineage (NCBI taxonomy): Eukaryota > Metazoa > Chordata > Cladistia > Polypteriformes > Polypteridae > Polypterus > Polypterus senegalus. The sequence goes on from NC_053167.1 coordinate 52,705,741, forward strand.
CAAAAATTGACCCTTATGGCCTCAAGGAGACAGAAGTAGAATAGCATACTTACCATAAACAATGGTAGCAGAGGATGAAGCATGCATATGGGATGTTTCACTGTATTACAGGCTACAAGACTTGTCAAGGAAAAGGCAAAATGGATGCACCAAAGCAAAAAAGGCTACAGCCTATCAGAGACCATGGCTTATTAGACCTTTTGGCACAGCAATAATCCTAATTCAAACACTGTCATAATTTCTCATAATTTCTAAATAAATAAAAGCCTTTACATGAAGAGAAATGTTTTCTCTGTTTTGTTAATTTGGGGCAGAAATGAAAGTGGCTTAAACATTTCTAAATATCACCTTCTGACGTTGCATCATGTTCAGCAGGTCTCCAAAAGGGGACTCCTCAGGGTTGTCAAAAGCAAGTAAAGCAAGAGTGCGCTCCATTTCTGTGAGACATTCACGACTCTCCTCACCCTGTTCTGCCAGCTGCGTCTGAGCAAACTCCAGAGCTGCTTCAGTTTCCCGTTGGCGTATCAGCTCGATCAGATGTTGTTGCTAGTATGATTACATGAGAGAACAAAAAAAGCATCTAAACAACTCTGCAGTAACAATAAACTACTTCAAATTAAAGAATTATTCTTTACATAAAAATTGAAATGAATCTTCTAATTCAAAAATTATGTGATTAAACTGTGCATGTACTCTGAAGGAATGACAACCTGTCTAGTGCTGACAAGTGCTTGTCTACCATCTTGAATCCCTTTCGCTATCAGCACTAGCTCAGGCTCACCATGATCCAGAAAAAGAAAAAAATATTTCTGAAGATGGATGACTGGTTCTCAAACATGATATTTCAGTACGGTATTACGCAACAATCTAGCTGGTATTAGAGCAATGCTATATAAATTAACTAAATTCTGAAGGAAGAAAATCCTAAAAGTCATGGGCATGGCAAAACCTTAGGAATCATATAGTTATATTACGCCACAGATTCTTAAGATATTGTTGTTGATCGCTGGGGTGTCACAGGTCCAGAGTTCAGGGTTGAGGCACTACCTAAGTGAAATTTACATGTTCTCTTCATATCTACATGGGTTATCCTTCCATATTACTCCAGTGTAAGTATATGTGATGCCCAAAAACAAGCATTATTACACCACAAATTACACTGTTTTGTAAGCAACAATAATTTCATTTTTCTGAGTACTAGGCAGCTTAGAGGAGCCCACGGCTGCTGATGTTGGGACAAGGTTTGAGGAGTCAGAATTTAATAGCATTGCAATTTGAGTTACCTGGGGTTTCCTAACGATAACTGTGAACAAGCCATAGCTCTAACAAGCCTATTAAGATCTGAGACTTGGGGTGGGGAGTTATCCGAGAACTCAAATATTTTGGAGTGCCCAAACTTTTGAAAGGTGATCATTTCGTTGTTTCACTGTACAATCATACACAACAAAAACAATATGCTAATCTTGCATAAAATGCTGAAAAGAAATTTGTCATCTTTAACTGTATGCCATTTGGTGATCTGTTCATCATCTGCTCACTTAACTATTCACAGTAACAGACGTTTTAAGCAAGGGTGCCCACACTTTTGCATGCCACTGTGTACGTATGTGTATATATAAATAAATAACAAGACTTGCTCTGAATCTCTGAACAGTATCTTTCACTATGTGAACAGAGAAACTTGTGGTAATTAAAAGTAGAATTTTAAATTTAAAATGCAATGTCAATTTGTTGTCCTGTAACTTTTTGTGGGTTTACATTACTGAACACTTTGGCTTTAAATGTGCTACAGTACACTCAGAGTTCATCACTTCAATGCAGAAGCATAGCAGTATGGATCACAGGCTCTCATTTAAAACTGGAACTGACGGCAACTTAAAAAAGGTTGAAAAGTACATCTGTCTTTGAATTAGACATTTTTGAATATAAGAAATAGGAAAATTGTTTCTTGTAAAATTATATTTTTTTATGAAAACACATGGAAATAAAAATCAGTGTCAAATAGGTATACTCAGTATCACATTTTTTAAAAGAACTAAGTACTACAGAAATTCTCTCTTAAGATCTCTGTAACTTAGTTAAAACCTTGATTCCTCATAGGTTAAAAGGAAATGTTTATAGGAAAAAAAATCCATACCTGTAGATGAAAGTAAAGATACCGGTTTGTGTCCAGCAACTCAGGATGAAGGCTGTTAATGAGTGCAATAGCTTCCTGAATTTGGCCTTTCAAAATCATTTCTCTGATTTTAATACGTTCATCTAGAGAGTCAAGGTCTATGCTTGGCTCAATTCCTGATTCCATCCGGAACTTTTCAGCTGCTTCTTTAAAACCTTCTAAAAAAAAAAAGAAGTATATTTAGATACAAAGAGTGAAAAAATTAAATACAAAAAGATTAACATGTATTACTGTCATGTCAAGTACAGAAAAAAAACTAGAAGTACTCTATTAACAATGTCTCTTGATCCACCCTGATTTCCAACAGAGTATTATACTGAGCGTAGCTGCTGCTCCATTTGTACGACTGTTGTTCAGGCACAGCTCTAACTTCATCAATATATTTGCAGTGTTAACACCATCATGTTCTGTATTTCAACAAGATGGCATCGGGAGATGATTTTTCCTTCTGACAACAAAAATGTCTCAAATAATTTTAGAAATTTCATGAAACTGTTCATCAAATTCGGAAAGCAGAAGGCCAACCATACTCCCATCTGCATCTGTGGAGACGGTCAGAATCTTTACATTTCTAGGTGTCACCACAACTCTTTATGCTATCAACAGGAAGGTTTCATTGTGTTTGTTTTGTTACTGGCTTCATGCCTATTGTTTTTGGTTCAGTACATTTTTCCACATCTTCTAAAAATAGTTTGATATATGTCCAAGGATAATTGTCATAAAAATTGTTTAATTTAACTGGGATTTTTGCAATCTGCTCCATTTAGTCAAATGACCAGGCCTATTGATCTATACAAACTTTGTGTAAGTAGTTGTTAAGATAGATAATTTATTTAAATACACATTTAAGCACACGGAGGCACATATACACATTAGTGAATATAGGCGATAGCTTGTTTGCCAAACCAGTGACCATGCTGCATGATGACAAGAAAGAAATCAGCACACACAAACATACTCCCAGATCCATAAAGGTCACTAAGCACACACAGGTATTAAGTTACCCCTCTACCAATCTGTCCATCTGTGCAGCTAGTTTACTTCATTTGACCCAATGTGTTTTATGTTTTTCACTTCATTCGTTTTCCTGTTAATTTTATGCTATATTTATGTCTGTGTACATCACAAACATAAGTTAATGTACTTGATAGTATTATATTGTAAAATCTTCCATTGACTGATTGCAGGTGGGATCACTAAAGTTAAATTTACATGGATTCCATACAAAATTTTACAGTATGTTGGACAGATTTTGTATTCAATGTACTCATTGTTTTGGTTTCATATTATATTGATGTTCCTAGCTTTTGGATAAAATGCAAGTAAGAATCACAATGCACTACACTGAGAACACATGACAAACTTGTAACTTTAAATACTTCAAAAACCATTGTGGCCTTAAAAGAAGGGGTGCCCAAATTTGGAATAATGAAAGATTTCATAAGAAATACATATAAGTAATGAACAAACATACAAACACATCAACCAATGAAACAATATTAATGAATTTTATACATTAAGTGTAAAATAATCCACCACTAAACCAGTTAATTGTTAATGCATTAATAAACAAACTTTTCTGTGTCTGGGAAATTTTCATCACTTAAATAATTGTTAGCTGGAGGATGGAACAGAAGGAAGGACCAGCAAACAGGTACAAATGGAGCTAGATAAAATGTATACACAAAATAGTCTGCTTAATTAGTAAACCACCTTAATTGGTAATATCCAGTTAATTTTCAAATGTAATAATTATCTATATATATATTTCACTAAGGCAAGACACCCATGGAAAGCATGCCGGAAGGGGCGTGGATTCACTAAGCCGCCGACAAGTGAGACGCCCAAGGAGCCACGCCCACCAACTTTAAGACCATTGGATACGACGACAACTCGCAGAACCACGCCCACCAACTCGGACACGACGACACAGGAAAAATGGCTTCATTTATGTTCGTCTGTCGTAGAGTCCACATGCAGTTCTGAGCCACGCTGACTGTTCATATAGGCATGTTTCTCGCGGAAGTGAATCGCTATATGCAGTGTGTAAAACAGTTTGCGAGGGGTATCCCATGGGATCCTTAAAACAATCCTTTAAAACTGAGGTTAAAACACAATGAAGGAAGCAGTCTTTAAAAACCAATAAGCCCTGTGCCTCTGTTTCATTACCGTCTCACCTGCTTCACCAATGCAGGCCCTGCAACAGTCGAGACGCTCTCTTAGCAGCTGACCTTCTCTGAGCCTGACCGGTTCACACAGAGGCACCACACGACGCAGCAGGACTAACTAAGAAGAGGCATGTTTGTCACGGATGTAAATTGCTGTATGCGGCATGTAAAACAGTTTGTTTGTCGCGGATGTGAATCATTGTATGCAGCGTATAAACAGTTTCCGAGGGGTTTCCCATGGTCTGAGACTCGGTGGCCGGGTCTCTGTCAGTTGTCAGCTGTCTTGCGACCGGGCACATGACCAGGCAGTGTGTATGTTTCGAGTGCAACGGTGGACGTGACAGGACCATCGAAGAAAAATCATGTCGCGGCTGTGAATCACTGTATGCGGCATGAAGAGCAGTTTGCGAGGGGTATCCCATAGTTTACAGTTGGTGGGCAGGTCTCTGTTAGTTGCTCTTGCGAGCGGACACATGACCAGGCAGTGTGTGTGCTTCGAGAGTGTGGGTAGACGCGACAGCACCATGTAAGAAGATTCATATTTGTTGCGGATGTGAATCGCTGTATACAGCATGTAAAACGCTGTATTGTATGTTGCCTTCTCCAGAGTTACATCTTTTCATTCACCTACAGTCATATACACAATGAAGTAAGCAGTCTTTAAAAACCGAGTTTTCGGTTACGATGCACAACCGCGTGCACCATAGCAATCTGTTTTACACGCGACATACAGCAATTCGCATCCACGACAAACATGCGTCTTCTTAGATGCTCCTGCACTTTGTACACACCCCCCTCCCCCACCTCGCTACACCGTGGTCGGGTGTCTTGGTTGATTATATATAGAGAGGCAGCTAAAACCGCACAGAGCAATGAAAAGTCTACGTGAGTCACAGGTGCATCTGGACTGTGCAAAGACGACAACGACTCGAGTGACGAGTTGGAGGTAGGCACATGAGCAGGCAGTGCATACTGGACGAGAAATCAGCAGACTAGCATGACGAAGGGAGCGGAGTTGACATCCACCCTCCACGCCTGAGCGCCGCACGGACAATTGTGTGTTGGTTCGTTCCATGCATTGTTACAATGTTGCTTTTCTTGCTGATTTATTACATTACAGATTTTTCAAATGTTAATTTTCTCCCTGTGCTTAAAAATCATTAAAAAACCGGCCTGATTATGCGGCGTATGGTACGCCGCGGGTTGGCTAGTATTAATAAAAACACTAATTCATCCTCATCTGAACAATTAAATGCACATACTGTTTTAGAAAAGCTTGCATGGGTTTGTGACATTCAACAAAGATAAAGGAACTAAAAAGTAAGAGCTGTACAAGCATCTAGCATGAAAATATCATGCACTGCCCCTTAATACACAGATGAAATAAACTGAACATTAAGTAGTAAAGCATGCTGTGCTTAGAAAACGTAATACAGTAGTACAAGTATTTATTATTAGTAACTGCAATTAGTAAACTTAGAATAAAGTGCTAGCTGGGTCCTCAGTTATAGATTAGTCTTAAAATTTTGGTTTTTGCTCTACCATTCAGGCAGTAAGTCATCACATTTATAAAATCCTATTTGAACACTTTATTTTCATCATAAGGTGTTGACTTACACTAATATTTTATTGCTAATTCAGGGTTCCTTTTCATTTTATAATTTTATAATCTTCCAAGGCTAAAAGAAATGTCCTTCAAAATTTTAATTTATGAATACATGGGAACATCATTTAACTTCAGCTCAGAATTATACCTAGTGAGATAAGCCCCTCAATCAATTATTGAGATTAGAATATTTCACAATTAAAATATGCATACACATTTCAACAAGCTTGACTAAGGATCAAAATTCTTGGGGAACAAATATCTTCATTCCCATATAAGGCATAGTAAAAACTAGACCTTTAAAATGCTATTTTCTCTATATAGTTCTTATTAAACATTTATAAATTTAGCAGACGCTAGTGCTAACAAATAAAATATTTTAAACACTGTTCAGTTCTTAAAAATGTAAGTTTGATGTTGCATTAAACCTTCCTTAAAATGCATTCTATGATGCTCAGCATCATCCAAATAAACTCTGTTGGAAAGTTTTAGTGTACAGCAAATTTTAGCTTTATTTGATTGTTCAATACTTCCCCTTAGTCCAGATGATATCTACAGTATATGTACATTATGTAATTCAGTCATTCTACAAATGCAACACACATCCAGTACATCCAGTTCTATCACAAATTAAAAATGTTCAACACAAGACAGATTTAATACTGTACACTACAATAGGAATAAACTTAAGTGTAAAACAAAGTTGAATTGATAGAAAAATTACATATTAGCAGTTTTCATTGCATGAATTTTCCAATTGAACATTAAAAGGTTACATTTTAATTTGTGGTGCAGATGCTTAAAATAAGCCTAGAAAGCATGAAAATCATATAATAATCTTCAATGGAAGATGCTGTATGGCAATAATTCAGTCAACATCATTACTACAGTGTTATTTTATGAAGAGTAAAGTTGAAATCTGCAGCAAACATGCTGGCAAATTACATGAAAATAGACCCACAAACATGGAAAAGGACAAAAGCAGTTCCTCTTTGCAAAGTTCCTTTTTTCTTGTTAGGAGCGGATAGGTATTTTATTATTATTCAGTGGGTTATTTTCTCAAGCATGATATGTACATACTGTATATAAAGACATTTGTTATTTTCCCCACTTAAATTTGGGAGACACTATGCTTCAAAATATATTGTTACATGTATACTTTGGCCATATTTTTATGTTAAAGCAAGTGTCACCCTAGCAATTTATAATAAACGTCAATTGAGAAACTGAAGAAACATGAAACAAAAGTATTAAAGCTTATGAAACATTAAGTTTGAAGCATCTTGGAAGATACTACTGTACATTGTACATCATTTTTAAAATAATGATTCACTTAAAAAAAACTTCCAGGGCAAATGAATCTTGAATGACGAAAAATAATTTTGACTTTAGAAATATCCAACCTATCTTTTAATCATTTTTTTATTATCTTGGGCAAAATGTTACTCCACAGCAGAATTAACTACATTTCACTTTCAATGTAAGATACTTTCTATATTTGGCTGGTAGTGTCCACCACTACACTAAAACATCTCATTTAGGAAGGAACAATATTCTCATTTTCAGGAGCAATTCAGAATTTATTAAGGAGACTGCTCAGTATAATCATATTCTACATCAGACTGAAAGTAGGCCAAATTTCAACTGGTAGAAAAGTAATACTGAGAGAATATTGTGTACAACAACAGTGCATGCAGGAATTACAAGTACTACCTAGCTCCTTCAGAGAGGTTAGAAAAGTAATTGACAAAATACATTTTTACACAAATCAAATGTCAAAACAATGCTTAAAAATTCCATCTCAACACAACTGGAAGCTCATGTATCAGTTACTGCATATTGCATGTTAACCTTAGCATCTTAAATACCAAGGGTTTTTCCTATTATTGTGCCTAAATCACAAACCCAAAAATAAATGTCTATTATTCTGCTTATGTAATAAAGAACCATCAAATGACTGAACAGTAATGAATATAACACTTCATATTTTTAAAAGAAAGTATTTATATGAATAAAAACATTTGATTCACACCAATATCAACTTTATAAAACAAAAAAAAAATTTGTTGTTGCTTTTTTCTTGCATTTCACAGCTGGAATAAGCTATGTACATACATAAATTTTCATACCAGCTTCTTCTAGTGTGAGAGGAAATGCCTTACCTAGCAGCCCTGAGCACAGGGAAGGAAACAGCTCTGGACAAGGCACTAACATATACCTAAACCACTTATGCAGTGTCCAAACAACCCACAGAGCACATTTTTGGCATTCAAGTCAAAACCTGGCACACTCAGAAATAGTGCCATCATTTGGGTGGCCTTCTGGAGCTTTAGCATGTGATTTTCTACAGAAACCCAATTGTTCATCATGGCCCCTGATCTTCTATAGGCTAGAAGTTTATCTTGTTTACCACTCTAATAATGGCTGCCAATAACGTGAAAACTCCACAGGGGAACCCACCACACAGATGTCAGGATGTTGTGCACACACAGTGGAGTGGAAAACTAACACTCAATCGCAGTGGGGACCCACATGAAGCTGTAAGTGATGGTGTGGTGTGACTCAGTCATATTTTTGGACGTATGGATTTGTATCCATTATTGGCTGTAGAATTTCTAATACGTCCGATCATTTAACTCTTTTGATTCTATGTTGCATCGCTTTATAGTGATCACAAATAAAAACCTGACTGAATTGTTTTTTTTTTTTTTTAAATTAAACTTGTAGTAGCTCTGTCATATCACCTATGTCCATATATTTGATCTCTTTTCGCTGTTCCGTTATTTCACCAAGTAATAATTTCCATTTGTTAGTGTTAATGCGATCTTTACTATCAGTTTTCTGAGACTTTTGAATGTTAGTACTTTCATAATCTCTAACCTGCTCTTCATGTGTATTGCAGCAACATTTTTGAACATCTTTACGACGCTCTACTTTGCCTTCTACTCTTCGTCTTTTCTTCTTCTATTGTTTGTCTTTTATTTCCACCCCCACTTGGACCTGCTAGGTTTCAATTCTTATCTTGGCACAAAGTCTCGTCTTGTGGGATGTAAAATTATCTTTCTGAAAACTTCTCGTCTCTCTGAAAAAGTCTCATCCCATGATTTTTTTATATAACAGGGAGATATCCAAAAAATAAAAAAAAACAAACATACACAAAAACAATGCATTACCTAAACATCCAGTTTTGGGGGAAAATTGAAAAGAAAAAAAAAAAGAACACATATACTCAAAAACATCTCTAATATGTGTTATGAGATTTTTCAGGTTAAAAAAAAAAAAAAAGACAGAAGTTTCATTTATCCAATAACAATCAAAACATACATAATAGTATGAGTAACAGCTGTTTGAATATGTTAATGTAGCAAAAATATATTTTGGTCTTTCTTCTGGCAATTTCTGAAATCATATAGAAATTAAATATCCATATTAAAATGGTGTAAACAAACTGCAGCAAAAGCAATACACGCTACAGCATATACAGTACTATTAATTTTAATATAAGTGAGTAATAAGTGATGATAATTTGACATCTCAAAAGCTCTTTTCTCCTTTTTTCACATTCACAGTGTGCAGCACTGGAAAATAAATACAACTTTCACTACAATACTGAGTGGGATGCACAAGCAGCTCAACCATCCTAGAATAAGTATGAAACAGTAAAAGTCATAAATAGGTGTGCCATGCTTGGGATTTTTGTGTACTAGATATAAAATGTAGCAGGCATCTTGGCATAGCTTTTAAAGCTTAAATTAAGTATATACTCCACTACAATCTCCTGTCACCTTCATTAACAACTAAATACTGCTAAGCACAGACAGTTGTCTCATTGGCACTCAGCAATGCATGCACCTATACAGCAAAGAGACAAATTGGAATTAGTGTTGCACATGGTTAAAACATGATGCTACCTCCAAAATATACAAAAACATATTTAAAGACAATGTACTGTAGTTGCATGTTAAAAACATTCCAAAAACATCAAAATCCATACAAAAGCAAAAATAACCCCCACTTAGTGCATTACAACCTACATTATAGTCCTTAATTCCAGGAAAGAACCTCTGATAATACATTTTTCTAATGTCCAGATTTTTATTTTATATCTGTACTTTTTATCCACTAATTCAATAGCTTTTTCATGTAAGGAACGGTCATGAGGATATGACATACGGAGGTGGCTGGAAGTTAAATGTATGCAGTTAACTGCTTCCTTTTTGTGCAAATATAATTTGTTTATGCACAAAAACAATAGGGCAAAATAAAGGAGCTAGTTCTCAATTTACTATTCATCAACTGACAATATTGGAGGATTCATTGCACAAAATACATAAGATCATTATTCAAACTTTTTACCTGTTACCAAGTAGTTCATGATAAGTCTGTTCATGTCTGCCCTTTGTATATGCACATTATTAAGTTTGTCCATCCACTCATCTTTAGTTATATCTTCAGTCTTTTCAGCATAGCTCATCATGAAAGTCCTAGAAGAAAGGTAAATGTTTATCCAGATGGAGAATACATGCTTGCAAAAAAACATATAGTTTATTTTGTTTTTTTGGGTAAGGTGATATATAAAATCTGAATACAAAATACATGTACCAGAAAAAGCGTTTTGGAATAGAGTAGTCATCAGTCAGTGGAGTAGTGGGCACATACAATGAGTGTGTTCCTAAAAATAACTTTAAAAAAAAAAAAAAAGCTTTAAGATTTAAACTTTCTGTCACATCAAGGAGTGTACCATTATAATGGAAAATTATAAATAACAAATGCACCCAAAATAGATTCCCAACCCTTGGCAAACCTTTACTTCAAGGCCTTTTAAGACCAGTCCTGAGGGCCACTGTGGCTGCAAGACTTTACTCTAGCCAGTTGCACAATCAATCAGTGAGTCACTTTTCTACTTAATCTAACCATTTGTCATGTGTTTTTATACTTCTGCATTGACAAAAGAACAGTAGTGTGAGGTTTATGTTCATAAGAAATTGACAAAGATTAGCATTTAATACTTAAATCTTTTTTTAATTTCCAAATAACTTGTTTTTTTACAGAAGAGATCCCTTCTTTAATTCTATCCTAATGGAAATTATTGACAAAAATTGTACCAGACACACAGTACAAACAACACTGAATGCTGATAGCTTGCAACTACTTTAGTGTCATATCCACGAACATGTTGATAAGCAATAGAATTAAAATACTGCACCTGGAAAATGAAAATGTTGAAAAATCTTTAAATCACTTAACTATCCCTAAGTAACAGGCAACAATTATTGCTACATTCCAGTACAAATTTAGCAAACCAGTTTTGCAATTTCTGGTTTGACACCAAAACACAGAATCTGGGAAGCAAGTAACCAAGTAAATGCTGGTTAGGACGAAATAGCGGCCACACTGGGCAAAGGGCAAAGTTAACAGGATAAATTAGTACATAAAACACAAATGAGAAGCAGTATTTCTTACATTTAACAGAAAAAAATCAATACATAAAATGAAGACATTTTTCATAAAATTATAGTGTGCTGCTAATATGCTCCTACAATCCTATGTTGACGACAGCAGCGCAGACGTTTTTATGCGAGTTGGGGGTGTTGGGGTTTCATTTATTATATTTATTTATATTTTTTAACTTCTGTAAAATTAACTAAAGTAAAATCTAATATTTTACATATACTTAGAAAATGCTTTTCGGTTGCTGCTTCAGGATTTATAAACTTGGGTATGAAACGATACTGTTGTAGACTAATATTAAAAAAAATACACAACACTCTATGTACACCTGAGTAACGCCGCTCTGTATCATAGGATGCAGCTATAAAAACAGTCCGCTTGGTCAATCGTCTTCGTCATACCGTTATCTTTGACAGCATTGTTCAGTAATCTACTACTGTCCTTGGCGCTTTATTTAATAGTAGCCTTTTTGTCGTGGCAGGCGACTGGTTGGTAGCACATAAAATGCATCTATTTATTACAACTTAAAAGAGTTTTTCTTTCTGAATGAACTATTAATTACTATGCCTGGCGATCATAAGAGCACTAGAACCAAGGATACCAATCACATGCAATCGGAGTTTTTTTTTAAAGCAAGGATTTTTTCAATTATTGGTTAAAGTTGCAAAGTGTTCAAACACAATTTCGAACATTTTCGTAAATAAACAAAAAAATAAGGAAGCTGTAGTGAATTGTCTTTAAAACGCGTCGTATGACGTGAAAACAGGTTCGACACTATGAGGCCTTTAAAATCAGAGACAACATTGAAGCCTGCACATCTAACAAAAAAACAAAGCTGCTCCTGGTCATTTGTTCGACTCATTAAATGCTATTCGCTACAGCAAGACTCAAAGGAAACAAAAGAAAATATCTTGACAAACAGCAAAAAATATAAAGTAAACGAAACGCTCAGTACCTGAAATAGTTGGTTTATCACTTATTAACCCCAGCAGCTGCGAAACCTGGGACACGATCTAGGGCAAGATCTCGCGAGATTTAGTCGCACGTTTTCTTGCGTTGTACAGTGCGAGCACGTCGCACAGCTAGTTACAGTATATTTAAATCTTACAAGCTATGATCCGATGCAAAATAAAAAGGCTTAAAAATGACAGAAATTTGGGAGCATGTATATGTACGTGATTTTGTGGTGCAAAACTTCCGAGCAGGTTTTATAGCATCAGTTTATTATAAATGTTTTAATCAGCGATCGTGAACCTTCACGCCTGCCTGTCCGAGGTTATTACTTTTTTTCTGGGCGGGACTGTTGATTCCTCTGGTTGGTGGAATTGTACTGGAGGACTTAGCCAATAGATGTTGTTGTTGGCAGTGATTGACATCAAAGGGTCTATCACGTTATATACTAAGAAGTAAAATCAATGCGTTCACTTCTGAACCTGCTTTGCTGGGTGTTAGTTACCAGAATGCTGTCTCAGCAGTATCTGGCACAAGGCAGATACGACCCTTAGACAAGACAACAAAATTAATGAACACACTCTTACACACGCTAGGGTAATTTCGAGTTACTGTACAAGACCAACTTAGCATGCAAAACTGTGTGATGTAGTTAGAAACTGGTTAGCGAAATAAGGCGAAATTGCGTGGACTTCACGCATTTAGTCATTGTCACAAAAGTATTTTGCTATATGCGCTATACAGAATTGAAATAATTTTGATAGTTTTAGGTTGCATTGTCTCCTTAAAGCAGTGTTTCCCAACCTCGGTCCTAGGGGCACACTGTGGCTGCGGGTTTTTGTTCCAACCAGATTCCTAATTAGTGTCAACACCGGATAACACTGATCTAATTTAATTAGCAGCTATTTTTTTTCTTTTATTTTACATTCAGAAAAGCACAGCAGCATGATTTTTACATTTATAAGGCATTTAGAAATATTTCTGCTTTTGCTATAGATTTAAATGCTTAACTCTCTTTTGTTGATTTCATTATATTTTGCCCTTTCTCTGTGCAGTTTTTCCCCTTCGTTGTATCTTATTAATGATAATAAAAATGAACAGAGCAGACATGCAGGTAAACAACACTGAATAATCAAAGGCTGCAAGTACTTTAGCATCAGACCCACTACAATTAGAACACCTAGAAAAGTAGAATGAAAATCAAGATGAAAATATTGTTAAAAAGAAAAAGTACATTATTCCCATATAACTGTACATTTTATTTATATATATACAGTATATATAAATATATATATATATATATATATATATATATATATATATATATATATATATATATATATATATACCAAACTTAGTTTTCTAATTTCTATATTGTTCCCAAAACACAGAATTTAGGAAATAACAAATCACTTAATTAGCCCAGGAGTCCAATTAAAAACAGAAGCTGGTTGGAACAAAAACCTGCAGCCACAGTGTGCCCCCAGAACCAAGGTTGGGAAACACTGCCTTAAAGTAAGATTTTAGCTAAGATATATACAGTATAGAGAGAACACCCATCACCAATGCACAACAATCCACATAATATTACTGTTGAAAAACGCTGATGCAGTTGAACAATTTGATTTCTGCCCAGTGATGTCCTAAACATGTAGAATCAATGTAGAACACCTGTGCTTGTAATTTCTGATATAGAACTAACCATGGAAGATTATAATGCATAATAGACAAGGCAATGGAAACAGTCTTTACACAACATCCTCCATCCTCTCCTAGAAAATTCACAGATGTTTCCCTGTCCACCTAGAGATGCAGTCTTTCCAGACTAGTCTGTCTTGGAATGTGTTCACCAACTGAACCGATTCCCTTTTTGGGAAGCTACTGTACTTGTTCTCTCTCTTACCCTATAACAAAGGATTTTAAAGCTTATTGCAGAATACTGTTGCATTGAGACCACAGTACTGTAAACCAACACATTTTTAAACAACATCAGCTTTAAGTATAAAAATGATGATTGATATGAAAATCATTACCTTTCTTTGGTGTGGATTTGAAAGGGCAGAAACCAAAGAAACCATTATAAGTTAAAAATATAGAAAATGGGTGCTACAAAGTCAACAAGATTTGAGGGTGTTTTTGGATAGTCTCAGTTTCCAGGGATTGAAATCTTACACCAATGATCATGAAAACGTTCCCTATAGCACATAACAGGCACTGCTTTCTTTTTGACTTTTTAACTACTGTGCACAAATGTAGCCTAATCTTAGAAAAAATGGTAACCAATAATTTACTAAAGATCATATTCTGGGCTGCTTAGAACTTTTTTGGAGTAGTCATGTAAAAAACTGTTGAAATCTTTTGGGAACAAGCATAAATGATATTTAGGGAGTGAGAATATCATACTGCATATATTCCACTCTTTGGGATGTTGCTTGATATGAATAGCAACACCAAAAGAAAGATTATGTCTGCAGATTATAAAAAAAAGCCTGCTTATGCAGCATTCAAAAACGTATAAACAGGACTTAATATTGCAAAATGCTGTCTACACAAATAAAGAAAACAGAGATCAGCCAATATATATATTAAACAGATCAATTCAAATACTAACACATTTAAAAGAAGAAAGATACATATATCAAAAGAAAAAGTTCTAGCTTACATTTTAACTGAATAATAATGTTATTGTTTCTCAAGTTTTCATTTTTTCCACCAGTTTCATTAGATTTGCCACTGACCTGAAAGCTCGATTACTTCAGATGGACATTTAATATTTATTAACGGTTTATGACTTACATCACAAAGTGAACCAATCACTAGTAATAGAACTTCATATGATTTCACCTATTCCACACATAAATATATCATATGAAGCGCGACAAAAGTAGTAAAAATCAACTGATTGTAAACATACTTGTAAAAAACAACATACTCTTCCAACAACTGTCAACCTTTTACATTACTTAAAAAACATGAGCGTTTAGGGGGGCACATATCGAGTTGAAGAATGGAAAGATAAAGTTGCATGCTTATCAGAAAATATTTCTAAATGTATCGGCACTGAAAGGGACATCTTGTGGTTTCCAGATCAGTCCATGTCTGCGTAATATTTAGAATCCCTTTTTAAACTTACTAGAACCTTTCGCTAGCAAGATCGTAAAAACAGAACTATACAGTGTTTTACACACATTTTAAAAAACTTATTTTTAAAGAAAACATGGAATTTGGCATGGTTTGATATTATATGGGTTCCATTAATATGGACATCACTTTTTTCATGTTTTAAAAGGCACAATTCCATTTCATTGTTTTGGAGCCTTCATATGTACCTTCGAGGATTCGAAAGCATTAATAAGCACACTCACGCAGATTACACTAGTTTGCCGTTAGTCATCAACCTTACAGCATTAATTTGATTTGAGGGAGTAAGCACTGAGAGTAGGCTACATGCAGACGTTGTATAGACCGTAAGAAATTAAATTACAGTCAGTAATGCTACTCATTGCACTAACATGCCACATAGGTTGGCTCCTGGGTTGCAGATATTACGTCTGATTCTGTCTACTGTCAGGAAGTCACCGAGACCCTGCAAGGGAAAAAGTGCGTCCTGAAAATGGATGGAAGTATTTTTTTTCTTTTTGTGTGTGTTTATTGACCTCTTAGGATCAGATGACTTCATTTTTATTGTATGATTGTTAGTCATTTACTTAAATTAAGGGAGAAAATCTAGCATTCATGTTGTAAAGCAATTTACACGCAATGCGATTGAGTCGAGAAGCGCGTTACCGCATCTGAAAGCGCGCTCTTGCGCCACTCTCTCGTGAACGGGCGCGCCGCTGCGTGACAAGGGACGAAGAGACTCTGCAGCTGCCTGCTTGAATGTGCATTCTGGGGGGATGCGGTGTTTAGTGCTTTAAATATATATTTTTAAATTAAAGGACTCACTTGAGCTAATTCTTGTCGGACGTTATTATTTTCCGAAATACAACAGAAGAAACTGAGTAAAAAGGTAAGAAATGCACTGTTGAGCTAAGCTGGTATAAACCATTCAAACGAATTCCCTTCGTATGGGATTCATTTCTTGTCTTCGGATTTAATGCTGACTCCAGTCTTGCTTTGGTGGCAACAAATATGGATGCTGCCGGCTGTTGCCGATGCAGCAGTAAGATTAGCGACTTTAATTCTGCCCTGACAGGCGGTGCAGAGCAGGCCCGTACCGAGCCGAGCTTTCCTGTCCCCTGCCTTTTCACATGACGCTTTTCTGTTCATTTGTGTGGAAACCAGACGCGGATTTCTCGGTGCGTGCCTTGGGTTTGTAGAAAGGAGTGACAAATGAAAAGCCACCCCGGTGACTAGTGACTAATTCTTAACGGATTTGCATTACCGAATGCGTTTTTTCCATTATGTGGACGCAAGGCACTGTACACGAAGCCAATATCCCATAATCCGAATATAAAAATCATGTGTAAGGTTTAAAATTTATATATTTCAGGTGCCTAATTTTGAGAAGATATATTTCCAGATGTCAACATATATTTGATTTAAAAAATCGATATATCCTAAGGGGCAATTTAAAATGTGCATAGGTTTCATATAATTTGGTTACCTGACATCCAGGGGATTAATTTCATCTTCTGAAAATCCATTCTGAATGTACATACAAATAGTATTATTCATTAAACTTATGAAGTGTTTATTTAACATTTTTGGCCTGACTGCAGAATGCAATATTGATTTATAACCCTTTAGAAAATTAAATTAGACCTATCAATTTGATTAAATACATTTGTTTTCTACAATATGCTTTGTGAGAATGCACATTCATTTTTTTGTCGAGTACAAGAGATTTCCTACTCTCTATCCCAAAGTGCAACAATGTTCATACTGAAAAATATGTTTTGATAGTCGTTAGCTGTTAATATAAATTATTAAAAAAAAAAATCTGAATAATAATTTAATGCTTACTAAATGACTGTGTTTGGCCCAACACTTTAATTACTTTCTGTGGAGTGATCCAATCTTTAAAACTTAATCTTCTTCCTGTGTCCTTTTTACATGTTTTCTGGTTAAAATATTGTGTATATATCGCACTATTCCCTGTCCCATAAGTCAAATACTATTTTTTACCCCCCACTGACTGCCACAGGGCAACAAGAGGACTCTTAGTTTTTCTGGAGCTGTTCACTTTCTGTGACACAGTTCATGTACGGATCTCTATTTTATTTAATTTCTGCTTTTCTGATGTCTGTATATACAGAGGAAAAACACATAAATTCAACACAGAAACTATTCAAGCCGAAAATCAAACCTAAGATTGAGTGCTGTATATCAAGAATGTTAACCCACTATATTTAAAAGTGAAAAGTATGTTGCTTTTGAAAAATTATAACCTGTTAATTCTGATTGCCCACATTAACAGTTTCAGGTCAGGTTTTCATTACACTTGGGCAGTTCATACAAGTGCTTCTATGCAAATTTATTTTATCAAATGTGCTATCTTACAGTCAAGCCTTTACCACTGATGTTACTCATTGTCATTGAGTGCTTATTGATTTCACATTGCCATTTTAACTATATTTAGAGGTTCTCCTGGAGTGGTTTGTTCTTTGTTTTAGTAATGTAGTTAATAGATACTCGACTATTTTGTTAATGCCTCTAGCCATAAAATATATGTCAATGTTTGTTAATTGTAGGATGTATTGTATTGTTTTATATGAAAAGTATTTATTTTCTTCTGACATATCCTTTTTTTTTCTTTTTTCAGTTTTAATCTTTTAATTTGTTTGTGGTACTGCACTGAAGATATTGATATATCATTTGTTTTTCAGACTCAGTCCTTTTTATTTGAAATTTTATTTGTATGGTATACAATTAGTAAATGTTGTTGTTGCTGTCCTATATGGAGCAGTGATAGACTTAGATGCTGATGCCCACTTTACCAGCATTAAGCCATTTGGTTGAATTTTGTTTTTCATTTCGACGTTTTCATTGATTTGTTTACATTTTTTAAATGTAAATCTATTCAAAATATATGAGTTAAGAATTTTGTTTTAGTGTTTTTTGTTTCAAAGCAGAGTTACATTAGATTACATTTAAATCTTATTAACACCTCCCTGCCAAAGACCAGGGCTGAAGATCTAGTTACTTAAGAGCAAGAATGTAAAAAACAAATCATTTACATGGTAAAGCAGGTTAAAATAAAAGGGGAGCCCCCCTAACAATAATGTTCTAAATTCCTATATTAGCCTTTTTTCTCACAAAACAAGGGCACAGAGTGATTTGTAATACCTAAAAATGTTTTTAAAATTTATTTTCAGGGACTCCTATGATTTTAATTTGTGGTTTCAGGAGAAGGGTCAGAAGGATTAACTAGGGGATCACGCAATCCCAGTATTTAAAAACCTTGATTAAGGCTGCAGCAGCATTGTTTGGTTCATGTTTTTATATTTACAGTGAACAGTTCTCATATTTTTAGCATGTCAATGTTCATGTTTCATTTGTATAATATTTTATTTAAACACTTAAAAAGGTTTGTTGATAATTTGTTTTACAGTCAAAGATGACATTGCAGCTTCTGTTATTTTTACCTTAAAATATTTATCAAATGATCCTCATTGTCAAAATGACAGAAAACATAGATACTATTTTTTGTCCATTTTGCCCACCCATAGCTCTGTATTTGTAAAGCACATTTGTGCTGTATTTAGTACAGAATTGTGTTAAATAAAATGAAAGTTAATACAACATAATATTCACAAATTTAGTTAATTGAATTCTGGTTTACAGGGGGCTAGAGCCTATCCGAGCATCATTGGTGGTTGTTGCTATTATTAATAATAGCCAGTGATAATGATTTCCAATGGTTATCATGAAAATCATACACATCAGAAGCTTTGTTAGGGCTGTTTAATGCCAAAATAATGGGCCTACAACTTTTATTTTAATAAATTAGTTACAATTTCAGTATCAACTGCTCATTAAAAGTGATGCAATGTCTCTCTAAAACAAAAGAGTGTATAGATGACTTATAGCCTTGTTGAAAGACATGTTTTCATTGTTTCTTTAATATTTTATATTATCTATCCTTGTTCTGTTACTCTTGTCCTGATGAGGGTAGCTCCTTTTTGGATTCCCAAGCCAACGGTGATAAATCATTCCCTTGTTTCTTCTCGCTGTGTTCTGGGATTTGCTGCCAAGGGACTTTACCTGTTACTCCTCCATCCAGAGGAGCCTTGGGGCATCTCCATCACATACCCAAACCACTTCATTTGTCTCGTAACAAGCACTCAGTTTTTGTTCTGTGTAGGTTTACTGCTACTATAATAAAAGAAAATACAGAGCAACATTGCTACATTATGTTGTACAATGTTTACGTGAAAAGTTGTTATTGGAACACACCTGTATACACTGTATATTGTTCTTATGGGAAGACACAATTGTAGTCAGGCTGAACTTCATGTGTTTGATGAGTAAATGAACATAACAAAACTTGAACTCTGAAAGCTAACTAGAGATTGACATTTCCCAAATTCAAATGAAAAAAAATAGCAGACTTAGAAACTGTAAAACAGCCTGGTGTTCATTTGCTCATTTAAATGTGAGACCTGATAAAGAATACAGGCATATTAATCACATCTCAAGTGCAAGTACAGCTGTTGTTATGTAACACAGCACCTTGCAAAAATACCATTTAACAGAATGGTTTATTACGTGACTGTTGTCAAAACATGAATGATAGTATTCATTACTTTATGCATCGAGTGACAGCATCAAAATAGGTTGGTGAAGTGAGTGTGGGTTTGGGGTGTTCTGTGCGATCACCAGAGCATTAGATGAATCAAGCACAATTGGTAATGCTGTTCCTCTTTGGTGGAAACCTATATACCTGCCATACTTGTACATCCAGAATCTGTAATTTCCTGTGTTATTTTTGACAATAGCAATATCACTTTTAATACTAATGCTATTCAGACACAATCAACAAGTTGTTTTCAAACTTCAGAATACTCCCAATTTAGCAAATTTCTAGGGACACATTTAGGACAAATATCTGTATACACTTTTAGTTTGGCTCACTTACAAAATAATTTGAACAGACAAACTGAAAAAAAATTCTTACATGAGGCAAAAATCAGAACAGAGCTGCTTTAGCACCAGTGTGAACATAGCCTTAAGAGACATCTGCTTGCTTAGATGATCTTTTTCTTTTTTTTCATATTCAGCTACAGCATCTAATGAAACATTAAATGCGATAAAGTGCTAAATATTTGGATGTTAATTCAGGGTATTTACAGGAACTTTGTAGAACTGTTTACTATGTTGTACTCTGTAGTTACCATTATTTGCTCAAGCACTGCATGCATTTATTCTTACAGCTTAATTATTAGCATTCATTTACAGGATACATTCAAATCCTGTTCATCCTTTACACTTTTGCTGAGGAATGTGATTTACCTTTGTATTTTCTCCTCATTTAACAAAAGGTGTGTTCAATGTTTCCCTCCCAGCTGCATCAGTGTGCTCCAAAATTGGTGTCAACCGAACCGGTTGAACCGGTTTAAACATGGAATATGTGCTTAACGTAATGTGCACAGTATGACTCATCTGACAGTGGTGCCATTAGCACTGTATCTCTGGTTGTAAAAAAAGAATTCTCCACAAGAGTTTTTTTTCTTCACAAGTCTTTGGCATCTGATGTTGGTGTCTCTATTTCTCTGTCTCTCTATCTGGGTATTCTCATACATTTCCATTTTCTTTTTATGCAGCCTAGCAAACAAAATGTAGGGTTCTTAAATATATAATAAATAATATATATATAATATATAATAATAATAAATAAATTAATATTGACCTTGGCATTTCTGCCATGTTCCTTTCTCTCATTTTTTCTTTTGAATTATTTTTATCTTGCTCTTGACACACACACATGCCAAATACGTGGCTATGTGCAAAAAGGTGCTTATCCAGAATTGACTAAAAACACCAAAACCTTCATCAGTATATTGTTCTGTAGTATGAGGATGAAATATCTGTAGAAATTGCAATCAAGATACAATGGCGGCTTATTAACATTAATTTTGCTCAAATTGAACATCAAGTGTCAATTTGACTGAAAGCAGAATATCTTCTGGCTTGACCGGAAAAATATAAGCCAGGAAAATCTGCAAATCAAACTGTTGACTGTTGGATAAAATATGTCTGAATAGCCTAGATGTGTTGGACAAGGAACCAAAGCAGAACCTGTGCTGCTGCTTGACTAGATTCTGCTGCCTTCTCCCCACCCTGATGCACAGTCTTGGTGATGTTAAATAGTTTAGTTGAATACAAGATAATTTCATATACTGTCAGTGAACATAGTGCTTCACTTCATTGTTATTACTGTCCAGGGTTACTTAACATTTACATTTATTTATTTGGCCAATGCCTTTATCCAAAGCGACTTACAACATTTCAGATACAATTGGTTACATTTTCTTTCTTTTTTCCAATTGGAGTATCACCGGGTGAAGTGACTTGCTCAGGGTCAGACAGTGTCAATGGCATGATTTGAACTCACAAACTCAGGATTTGAAGTCTAAAGCCTTAATGAATGCGCCACACTGCCTTCTTAAAACAGAGTTTCTCAACCTTTATAGCTTGGTGACCTAGTTTTACCTATTTACGTCCACTAAGGACACACTAAAAGCAGGAATATGTGTGTTTGTGGATAAGGGATGTCCCCCTTGGTGAATTGAGCTTCATAAATGCAAAAGACATATTTGCTTATATCAAAACCTTTACTGCTTCAAAGTGGTTGTATTTCGTAAGTTTTAAAGCTTTTTCATTCACCTATGGGCCCAGGTTGCCATTTGTCCTATTGTAAGCTGCACTAACATATAAAGATTACTATATACTGTACATTGATTTTGAAGAAACAAGTTTGATTTGAAAAACCCCAGACTTATTCTTTAAATGAATGTTTTTTTCTAAACCACATTTATTGTAAAATTGTTTATGGTAAGTGTTTTTTTGCTAATTTGAATCAATGACAGTTAAATAAGATAAGATGTGAATACCAGTAAAAGAACCTCAGATAAACAATGCCCATCATCATTCTTACATGCAACAAGTTTATGAGCAAGGAATAATGAAGATTTCGAAAATAACATCTCTAAGTTATAGAGGTAAAAAGAAGTAAAGAAAGAAGTAGAATTAAAAGAAATGCAAAAAATATGTATCATCATGCACTTTCCCCCATCCATCAACAGCAGAAATTAAAGCCCCAGGTAGCAGGGTAGTGCAGTGTTTCCTGACATTTGGCAGTTTCAGTAGTATTCAAACTGAAATTTTACATCTCTTCTGCTAAGATTTTCTGTTAAATTTATTTTGGTGCTACAAAATCTTGGCAAAATTTAAGCACAAAAATAAATAATGTGAGCAGAATATATAGCAATATGTAAGTTGAGTGTCAAAAACTGTTTCAGGCAGTGGTCCCAGTGACAAAGCAATTTAAAATATGATTGTTTTATCATTTGCAGAATCAATATTATTATATTATTTGATTTACTTGTTATATCACATGTGCATAAGAATTTATTCTCATGCTTTCCTCAATAAAGCAAAGCAACTTTAAATAAAAAATATTTAATAGGACAACATGAAAATATTAGGGTGGTGCAGTGGTAGTGCTGCTGCCTCGCAGTTAGGAGACCCAGGTTTGCTTCCCGAATCCTCCCTGCGTGGAGTTTGCATGTTCTCCCGTGTCTGCGTGGGTTTCCTCCGGGTACTCCGGTTTCCTCCCACAGTCCAAGGACATTGAGGTTAGGTGCATTGGCGATTCTAAATTCTAATGTGTGTGTGTGTGTGCGCGCCCTGAGGAGGGCTAGCGCCCTGCCCAGGGTTTATTTCTTGCCTTACGCCCTCAGTTGGCTGGGATTGGCTCCAGCAGACCCCCATGACACCGTAGTTAGGATATAGCTGGTTGGATAATGGATGGATAAATAAAATATTAAGCATAAGGTGGCAAATGCAATCTATATTTCTAAACGAAGGTTGTATATATGCACGGATGCCAGACGTACCGAACGCGCACTGCGCCTCAGCGCCCCAGAGTCAAACCCAGCGGCTTCCCAGAGTCAGTAAGTGGCGCCCAAACAACACAACACGACCTGTAAACTAAACTTGAGGTAAAGTGTGCACGCCAGGTTGTATATATGCACAGATGCCAGAGGCCACAAGCAAGCCGTACACACTAACACCGCCGCCCGAATGCGACCGCTCACACCACCGCATATGCCACCTTCGTTTAGTAATGTAGCTGCCCAAGCCCGGATCTGCCGCCATGGTCACTTCAGCAAATGACTTCTAGCTAACGACACAGCCATAGAAAAACAAAAACGAGACCGCATGGATATAAACAATGAACGCAGGCGCCTACATCTCGCTTCTGAAACACCAGAACCAGATGAATCACGGCTCCAAAAAGAAACTGCTTTAGTACAAATATGTTTATTTAGTTAAATGAAAACTTTCCCAGGATGCACCCACCCTCCATGATTGTTCTTCCCTCCAAATATCGGAGGCAACAGAAAGTGATTGCCATTCTTGGAAAGAATCGTGGGTTTGCTGGTATACAATATTGAACAGCAATGCAACAAAAATAGCTGCATATATTATTTAGTATTGCTGTCATTCAGAATCCTGCGATGGGGCAGTTTTAGGGTTAGATTATTGTAAGTCTTCTATGGTGATGTTGGTTGTTATGTATTTCACAACGCTGAACAAAGTGTACACCGATTCTAAGTGAGGTGCCGAAGCAAAATAAGCACCATATCTTAACAGTACAATCGAAAAACAGATACATGATGCAGTTTGAGATATTCATGGAAAAAGTGATTCACAGTATGTCCATATTTGATGCAGCATACGTAGTAAACATTTCTCTGTATGTGAGGAGGCAGGGTAACTCAGAAATCTGAGGGAATGGTGCTTGATGCATCTAGAGCACTGTTTCCCAACCTCGGTCCTGGGAACCCCTGTGGCTGCATGTTTTTGTTCCAACCAGATTCCTAATCAGTGACACCACCTGATATCACTGATCTCATTTAATTAGCTGGTATTCTATTTCTTTTACTCTACATTCAGAAAAGCACAGCAACATAATTTTTACATTTATAAAACATTTAGAAATATTTCTGCTTTTGCTATAGATTTAAATGCTTAACTCTCTTTTGTTGATTTCATTATAGTTTGCCCTTTCTCTTTGCAGCTTTTCCCCTTCGTTGTATCTTATTAATGGCAATTAAAAATGAGCAGAACAGACATGCTGGCAAACAACACTGAATAATCAAAGGCTGCAACTACTTTAGCATCAGACTCACTAATTAGTAAATAATTGATTAATTAAACAGTTAGAACACCTAGAAAAGGTAGAATAAAAATCAAGATGAAAATATTGTTAGTAGTCCAATTAAAAACAGAAGCAGGTTTAAACAAAAACCTGCAGCCACAGGGAGTCCCCAGGACCGAAGTTGGGAAACACTGATCTAGACATACACTGTATATTAATGCCAGCATGGAACTCACAACAAACAGTGGTGAATATTGTGCATCTTTCCACTGATGTCTGTGACATACCATTTTTAATGATATTTTGGGCTAGGTTAGGTGACAGAGCATAACAGGTAGAGGGTTCCGTATTTAGATCAAAATATTATATCCCATTGTAATTAAAGTAGTATGTTAAGTGTACGTACTGTGAACGTGGCCCGGACACAGACAGGCAGACGTGTTCTTTTTCCACCACCACATGTTTATTTACAATATTTACAAAAGTCTTATGTGCACACAAACCCCCCAAAGTCCTGACCACCCAACACCTTTCTTCTTCGGGCCGCCTCTACTCTCTCTTCTCTTGCCTTGTCCTGCCTCCACCCGACTCCAGCCTCGAAATAAGGGAGGCGGCTCCTTTTATCCACACCTGGATGTGCTCCAGGTGGTCCCCGGCAATCACCCGCCGACATGCCCCAGTGTTGCGGAAGTGCCAGCTGTCCTCCTGGAAGCACTCCGGGTGTCCCTGCTTCTCTTACCCCCCAGCACTTCCTGGTGTGGTGGAAGTGCTGAGGTCCAGGGCTCCCAAGGCATCGGGGCACCCCCTGGCGGTGACCATGGGCCCCTTTAGAGTTGGGCTTCCAAGCCCTTAACCTGTGGCCCCCAAAACAACCAGGGTGGCGGCCCCCACGTGATCCCAAATGGGCGCATGCCCTCTTCCGGTCCCTCAAGGCGTCCTGGCCGGGTCGTCGCCCTGGCATCCCTGACAGTACTCTATATGTGTGAATCATTATGTGCTTCTTAAACTGGCTTTCTCAACCACTGACAGGACACAGAATACGTTACATTCATGATATTATAGCTCCCTGAACAATTTAAATACTAAGAGGTATACTTGATATCATTTTCATAATGATAGGGATTAAAGCATATATTAAACATGGGGACACGATGGTTCAAAGATTGTTCTTGCCTCCTGCATGAAGCTTGCTGCACTGTGCGCGACCTTCGATGAAATAATTTATTGCAGCAGTACTGTCTCTCTCAAACATACTAACCCCCGATTCCTATCCTTCCTTTTCTTTCTCCAAGTAACCAATCGACACACAATCAGCTCTGTAATAGATGTCAAGCCATCTGTAAGCTTAGAACATTGATTCTTCAAACCTTTTATGGAACATTGAAATATCTTCGTAGTACATGTTTAATTATTCCATCCATCTATCCATCCAGGGTTGTGCCAATCCCAGCAAGCATACAGCGTGAGGCAGGAACAATTCCTGAATGGGGCGCCAGCTCATCGCTACCGCTGCACCACAGTGTCCTCACATGTTTTATTATTAACAAAATACATTATTAAAATGAAGTTAAAAATGTATCTGTATAATGTAATATACATACTTTACTGTATTTCTTCTTAAAAATGATATCAAGCGCTCTAAGAAGGTAGCGCTTGGCAATCTAAATTGACCTAGAAGCCAATCGTCATCATATGTATATATGCACTTTATAAAGTGGCTCAGGTTGCGCAATATTATAACTGTAGTGCAAGTTTACAGTGAGGTGACTGTACTTATAAGTACAAATAGTTCTACTAGGAGCACTTGATGGACTGATCGAGTGCATTTAGAGCACTTGGAATGAAAGTGTTTCTAAACTGTGAGGTCCCTACAGGAAAGGCTCTGAAGTGTTAGTCGTACTGTATGGGAGAAGTTCAATTAGACTTTGCGCATGGCTGAGGCTGCGTGTGATAGATGCTGTATCCCGATAATTCGATCAGCTGCTGTAGAGGTGTGATTCCAAATTCAGATACAGTGGAATCTCGTTTCACGAACGTCTCGGTACAACTCGGTTTACGACCAAAAAGTTCGCCAAACTTTTGCCTGGGTTCACGACCGCACACTCGCCATATGAACAAGCCAGTTTCCCTTTCGGTTTGTACATGTTCAGTCTCTCCCTGTGTATTTCCTGTGAAGCGAGCAAGAGAGAGAGAACGAGAGAGCGTGACACACACACACACACACACAGCGCGAGAGAGACAGACGCACACACACACAGTCAGGGCGAGAGAGACAGATGCATACACACAGGCAGTGCGAGAGAGACGCGCAAACACACAGGCAGCGCGAGATAGAGCGCGACACACACACACACACAGAGGCAGCGCGAGAGAGAGAAGCAGACACACAGGCAGCGCGAGAGAGAGCTGGACGCATTAAGGTAGGAAGGCAGTTAAAGAATGCACTGGGCTTGATTTTGTTTTCATTTCTGTTTCCAGTGATTGGTTTGTAGCATGCATTGTTGCAATGTTATTTTTCTTGGTGGTTTATTAAATTACGGATTTTTTCAAATGTTCATTTTTTGCCCTGTGCTTAAAACTCATTAAAAAAGTACTTTTAGCCAGCGGTTGATACTGCTATAGTGCAAAGTATTGCAGTGTTAGTTGTCTCTGTTGTTCAAGGTTTTCTCAGTGTTATTCAATGTTTTTACATTTAGTTTACTATTACGCTGTGCATTCTGTGGTTTAATTAACTATATTTGTGCTTAAAAATGTAAAAAAAATATATATTTACATACAGTTTGTATGGTCTGGAACGTATTAATTGTATTTACGTACAATCCTATGGGGGAAATTGCTTCAGTTCACGACCAAATAGGCTTACGACCAGAGTTTTGGAACGAATTATGGTCGTGAACTGAGGTTCCACTTTACAGTGGATTAAATACTCTGAGTGGTGCACTGAGAGTGACAACGGTAAAGCAGCATTGGTATATGGAATAGTTTGGCCATTCCGTGCACCATTATATAGTTATGGGTTGATTACAATTAGATGGCTTAAACTAATAAACGATATGCAGTTAATTTCAGGGTATTTAATGAAGCCGCGTCAGGTATGTGAATCTAAAAAATAAAGGGAAACCACACAGGAACAGTAGCACTGCTTTGACGCTGGGTGCCGCCAGTTTGCAAAACCGAGTGGAGAACTTGCGTATGCAAGGGATTGAGCTGGCGTGAAAATGTGCATGGCTTTATACCAAGTTTAGTTTTTATACATTGTGACGTGAGCATGAAAACAGGAATTTTTGTGTGTACGCACCATTTATACATGAGGTCCCTGGAGTGTGCCATCTCTACTTAGCATTTTAATATCTCTACAGATGTTAACAGATTTGTAGGGAATCCATATGAAAGTGTTTTTATCAGTCCAAGTATATCTGCAAAGTATTCAGAAAACCTTTAGTATGGTGGCGCTGAAGTGAAATGTGCAAAAACAAATTAGAAAACACAAAAACAAATTGGAATATGCAAAATCAAATTGAATGCATAAAAACTAATGAGAAAAAGTAAAAATGCAGTGAAAGCTATGTCATGATTCAATCCCAGCTTTTCAACAAGTGGTGTGGTGGAAGCGAGAATGCTGAAAGGTAAAAGAGATCTTTTATCTTTTTTAGTTATTTTTATATACTTTGGCAGAAAAAATAATGTTTGCTTAACTTCAAGCACTCTCTGCTAGAGCATTATTTAATCTATTATAAACATAATTTGTAGTGAAGCTATAACTTAATGCCAAAAGCACTCCTCTTTGAAAAATGTTTACGGTATTGACGTAATTTTTATCACACTAGTATACACACTACTGGCATGTATTATTTAACATGCTCAATGTGGTGTTTGTTAGACAAGTTGTATTCTTAGTATTATTAACATTTCCCATCAACAACATTTTAGTATTAGGTGTGGACCTAAAATGTATTGTTAACGTCTTGGGGGTGAGAGAGAAGGAGAAATGGAACCAGCTGCTTTAAGCCAGACTGCTGGGATGTGGCACTAAAAATTACTGTTAGCTTCTTCATTAAGCCACCCAGCTCCATTTCACTTCTCTCACCCAGGGTCAGAGGCGAGCCATATGCCACACTTTCCCCCGATTCCATGAGCCATCCCAAGGCCAGGGTCACCCAGTGCATCAGAACTGATGAGCTTCAACTGCCAGGCAACACACAATTGAGACAGTACTGTGTCTGTGCCCCCTTATACTTGCTACTCATGGGCTTGCTTTTATACATGGTTTCTCTGAGTATTTTCACTCCTTCAGACAGTGTGCATTCACTGGAGAAACATGTCCCTCTCACATTCGGACCCAGGGGCGGTATAGTATTCTCATTACTGTGCATTATTTGTGGATGAAACAGAAAACTATTTCACTCAAGTTATTTGATATCACCATATTTAGAAAGTGAGTATGAAAAGAGCCAGCCATTCCTTTTAGTGTATGACAGTTTTATGTTAAGTCACAAAGTTTTTCATGTACAGTATGTCTTCATATTTTAGTTTGGTCACTGTTTTAAATGCTACCAAAAATACTAGCAAAGCCAGAGGTTAAAAAGAAAAGGAAAAAAAAAGCGAGTCAGGCGGCATGTCACAAATCAATTATGGGGTCTTAATTGGTGGTGTGGTGGATGTAGTGATGCAGAATATCTCCTGTCTATTTAGGTATTTTTGACATATTTGACATAAAACCTTTTATATAACTGCCAGAGATCCATTGAAAGTTTTACACACTTATGTTTGTCAGCCCTGTACTGACTGCTTGGAAACCATAACATAATGCTGAGAGTGTGACAACAAGCTACTATTCATACCAGAGTGTTGCAGTCATCTGTGACACATACAACAATTGATTATTTTTAACGTGATTTCTTAGTTGGCTGATTTTAGACCAGACTGTTATATCTGATATCGAGGCATCAAATTAATTCTTCTGCTGTTTTATCTCAGTAGAGTAATATATGTATTGCTCTACTTTCCCCTATTGTATTATTAATATGCAGCCTTAGAATGCCTAATCTCACAGACTTACCACTCTATATAACTTATCCCCACCTTCCCTTCTATATCTATAACCTCAGGCAATTAGATGTAGTAAAAAGACAAGCAGGAGTTAAGTTACACATAAAATAATGTATTACTGATAATATTCATAAATAATAACAAAATGCAAAGTACATTTGAATATTGGCAACCATACAACCTGATAAAATGGTGATGTGTAATTCAGGTGGCACACAGACTTGCAGTTACTTAAAATGTCTCTAGTTAAGGCATCGTTGGTGCTCAGCTTTCAGCCACATGTCTGTTCAATATGGCTGCTGAGCTGTGCTCTTCATTGTGTTGTTTTCATCATCACAGGTTAGCAAGAGAGATGCTTCTTCCATCATATGTTGGTGAGAGAGAGAGAGAATGTGGTTGAGCAAGTACATTTATAGATGTTCTCTCCAATTCCTAGAACCAATAGGACATCATGGTACTTAAAGGCCTCTGAGACAAGCCAATTCCAAACAGCCATATCTCAGACCAATGGGAGCAATAGTACATTTAACACCTGCAACCCCCCCAAGACCATATGTTAAGCTAACCTGGCTTTATGTGGGGGATCAAACTGGTTTAAGACACATCCCCCCAAATCCTGTCATAAAATTACAAAGAGACAGTCGTAAATAGGGTTGGGGGTTGTGCAAACACGAATACCCCTCACCACTTGGTTTGCCTAAATTATAAATAAAGACATACAAAACATTTATCAAGTTATATGCAAAATCTTACATCACAACAAATGCATACAGTAGACATGTCAGATTTCTACTGGATACAAACCCATTTACGTAGAAACCCCAGTCAGCACTGAAACTGCTCTGGCAGAGAGTGCTTGAGGTTAAGCAAATGTTATCTTTTCGCCCATAGTGTATTAAAATACCTAAGAAAGATAAGAGATCTCTTTTATGTTTCAGTGTTCTCTCTTGTTTGATACCACCCTTTAAAAGCTAGCTTTCACTTTTTTTTCCACTTTGATTTTGGGTTATGCACTGCTCTTTTTGTTTTCATACTTCCCAATTTGTTTGCATAGTCATGCTGCTCCATTTGCATTTGTTGTTTCTGATTTTTTTCTTTTGGCATATTCAATTTGTGTTTGTGCTTAGTCATTTGTTTTTGTGTTTGCAATTTTTTTTGTGTTTACTGGTTTGTTTTCTCATTTGTTTTAGTGTATTCAATTTATTTCTGCGTTTTCTGATTTGCTTTTGCATTTTCTCATTTGTTTTTGTATATTCAGTTTGTTTTTTGCATATTCTATATATTTTTTGCATATTCTGTTTTTTGCATTATCCGGTTTGTGTTTCCAGTTTGTTTTTGTGTTTTCTGATTTTTTTTGCATTGATTAATTTGTTTTTGTGCATTGCACTTTAGGGCCTCCATACTTAACCCTTCTTCAGTTACTAACAAATGTAGGCAAAATATTCAATTCATCTTAGTTCTCAGTTAAAAAACATTCAAATTAAACATAAACGTATGAAGCTCAAGACAGCTCACTTTGAGAATTTGTATCAAGCTTTACAAATTAAATTGCACTGAAAAATGATAATTTAGTTGTTTAACTATTTCATTGTTTTCATTGTTGCAAGAGTCATTTATTATTTTACACATTTGTTGGTATTTTATTATAATTCTCCATCCATCCAATGTTTGACAGCTTATTTTAATTCCAAGCCACTGTTCCTGGCAGCACTAGACACAATCCATGAACTGACCCATATTAGGTTGCTAGTAAATTATGTGTATCATCATCTTTAAATATTTTAGTTTGCTTTGTATATTATTACATTATGTTTAAGTGTACTGTGTGAAATACAAATAATATTTTTCATTTCTATTTGTTTATCTTTCAGTTCATGTTTTGTTGCAGTTCCTGCAGTGAGTGACCTTAATAAATGCCTGAAATCAATTTGAGAAGCAATACTTCTGTGTAGATCACAAAAAACATATGCCAGCTTAAAAGCTTCTGTGTAGATCACAAAAAAGCATACACTATTTTGGTTTAGGTTAGAACAGAAACTACCCTTTCTATGGAGCACCTTTGCCTTTCTGTGCTTTTAAGAATGTCACATATAGTTTCATCTGTTGCGAGGTCTTGTTACCAGAGAACTGAAATTGCCTGATTCATTAATGGTTTCCCTTCATTTTATGTTTTCTGTGTGAATCTCATGGTTGTGTGTTCAGTCTCGCCAGTTGTTATACTTAAAGGCTAATTGCTAGAGATACTGGGTGAGCTATGTTCAGTACGTTGTCAACAGAATGTTGACTTCTTGAGAAGTAGATTTGTATACCAGCTTTTAACCTTTATTTTGCTTATTTTTCTGCTTCCTTTAGTTGGTTTTTGGAAAGCTTGATAGCTGGATTCAGAGACTGTACCTTGCAGAGGGTCTCTTATGCTTTGACATTTGTGTATGCTTTATGGAAATGCCTGGTTACTTTAAATTTTAATGATAGTCCAACAATTAATTCTTTGTGTTTCTTGAAACATACTTTAACCCAGGGATCCCCAAACTACTGCCTGCAGGAAGAATATGGCTCTAGACTGTCACCTTACTGGCACTTTAAACAATAACTGCAATGTGTGTAGTCTGGCCCGCTGAAAATTAAATTCCCAAACATAGGCCTACATAAATGAAAGTACAGTAAATGCTATTTAGGCACCTGGGTCCACTATAGAAATGATTAAAAAATATCCATATAACATCCCATGATCATTTCACCCTGACTCATTAAGTGAATCCTAAACTGCGTTAAACAATGTCAAAGAAAAGAAAAATAGATTCTGAGTGCAGGATATTCAATCAACAGTGGACCAATGACTATTTTTTGTAAACTGCAAGGACAAAGCCATTTGTCTCATATGTCAAGAGTCTGTAGCTGTCTTCAAATAATACAACTTGTGTCAGCACTATGAATCTGGGCATAAAGAAAGATACAATTGGCTAACGGGGCACGTGTCAGAAAAAATCTCAAAATTAATTTGCCAAGGAAATCTAAAGAAACTATTTTTCGCTAGCACTTGATGAAAGAAATGTTTGTGATGTGGTGGGACTCAACACACAATTTCATGGGAAGGGGAAAATCATTGGTTATATGCATTCATATGTAAAAACATCTGAACTAAAACTGAGCCTCTTTCTTAAACAGATAAGAGAGGAAAACTTCTGTCATCTTCCCAATTCCCAAAACGGGGGAGTAAATGCTAACATTACTTAAAGTTATTGTCTGCTTTTTTTTCTTTTTTCATTTTTATTACTATTTAATTTAATATTGTTTCTTTGTATCAGTATACTGCTGCTGGATTATGTGAATTTCCCCTTGGGATTAATAAAGTATCTATCTATCTATCTATCTATCTATCTATCTATCTATCTATCTATCTATCTATCTATCTATCTATCTATCTACAGTGGTGTGAAAAACTATTTGCTCCCTTCCTGATTTCTTATTCTTTTGCATGTTTGTCACACAAAATGTTTCTGATCATTAAACACATTTAACCATTAGTCAAATAGAACACAAGTAAACACAAAATGCAGTTTTTAAATGATGGTTTTTATTATTTAGGGAGAAAAAATCCAAACCTACATGGCCCTGTGTAAAAAGTAATTGCCCCTTGTTAAAAATAACCTAACTGTGGTGTATCACACCTGAGTTCAATTTCCGTAGCCACCCCCAGACCTGATTACTGCCACACCTGTTTCAATCAAGAAATCACTTTAATAGGAGCTGCCTGACACAGAGAAGTAGACCAAAAGCACCTCAAAAGCTAGACATCATGCCAAGATCCAAAGAAATTCAGGAACAAATGAGAACAGAAGTAATTGAGATCTATCAGTCTGGTAAAGGTTATAAAGCCATTTCTAAAGCTTTGGGACTCCAGCGAACCACAGTGAGAGCCGTTATCCACAAATGGCAAAAACATGGAACAGTGGTGAACCTTCCTAGGAGTGGCCGGCCGTCCAAAATTACCCCAAGAGCGCAGAGACGACTCATCTGAGAGGTCTCTAAAGAACTGCAGGCCTCACTTGCCTCAATTAAGGTCAGTGTTCACGACTCCACCATAAGAAAGAGACTGGGCAAAAACGGCCTGCATGGCAGATTTCCAAGACGCAAACCACTGTTAAGCAAAAGAACATTAGGGCTCGTCTCAATTTTGCTAAGAAACATCTCAATGATTGCCAAGACTTTTGGGAAAATACCTTGTGGACTGATGAGACAAAAGTTGAACTTTTTGGAAGGCAAATGTCCGTTACATCTGGTGTAAAAGGAACACAGCATTTCAGAAAAGAACATCATACCAACAGTAAAATATGGTGGTGGTAGTGTGATGGTCTGGGGTTGTTTTGCTGCTTCAGGACCTGGAAGGCATGCTGTGATAGATGGAACAATGAATTCTACTGTCTACCAAAAAATCCTGAAGGAGAATGTCCGGCCATCTGTTCGTCAACTCAAGCTGAAGCGATCTTGGGTGCTGCAACAGGACAATGACCCAAAACACACCAGCAAATCCACCTCTGAATGGCTGAAGAAAAACAAAATGAAGACTTTGGAGTGGCCTAGTCAAAGTCCTGACATGAATCCAATTGAGATGCTATGGCATGACCTTAAAAAGGTGGTTCATGCTAGAAAACCCTCAAATAAAACTGAATTACAACAATTCAGCAAAGATGAGTGGGCCAAAATTCCTCCAGAGCGCTGTAAAAGACTCATTGCAAGTTATCGCAAATGCTTGATTGCAGTTATTGCTGCTAAGGGTGGCCCAACCAGTTATTAGGTTCAGGGGGCAATTACTTTTTCACACAGGGCCATGTAGGTTTGGATTTTTTTCTCCTAAATAATAAAAACCATCATTTAAAAACTGCATTTTGTGTTTACTTGTGTTATATTTGACTAATGGTTAAATGTGTTTGATGATCAGAAACATTTTGTGTGACAAACATGCGAAAGAATAAGAAATCAGGAAGGGGGCAAATAGTTTTTCACACCACTCTATCTATCTATCTATCTATCTATCTATCAATGATCAGATATGATCAGCTGAAAAACCACAAGTTGCAGTCCAAGGTGAAAAATGTGTGTAGAAGCCTTAGAAATGGATTCCACAAATGATTTTGAGAGCTTCATGTACATGCAAAAGAGATTTAATTGTTTCAGAACCCTTTTGCCACAGACATTGAGATTGTTGATCCTGTTTACTAGCTGGAACTGGCAGAACTGCATAACTGTTACAGTTTGAACAGTACCTTCAAGTCAATCAGCCTAATTCATTTCTGTTCTTCTCTCCCATTTGAGACTTGCCCTAATCTTAAAAATACATGTACTGGAAATGACAGCCATTTTTGTAAGTGCCTAATCTCTGAGCTGACCTTTTCCAGAATAAAACATATCAAATCTCCACCAGATCCAGACTCACTGTGCACACCTGCCTCACCTATGAGGACTGGCATTGATAAATATGGAATCTGGAAGACTTTCTTGTCACCCAAAAACACCCAGACTCATAGTACTCATTGATTTAGTTAAGTACTAAGATTAAGTATTGTTGAGGTTGCAGGTTATATTGTAATTTCATTACATTTCAAAGAACTTGATTAATTTCATGATAAATAAATCGCCTCCCAAATATACCTAGATTTATGGCATTATGCCCATATATTTTGTATCCCAACTTCGACCCTTCATAGTATGAAGTACAGTAAGCTTGGCCCCTTGTTTAAAAAGTTTTAGGACCCCATCTTTAGCGCTTACTGTATATAGTGAGGAACATAAGTATTTGAACACCCTGCGATTTTGCAAGTTCTCCCACTTAGAAATCATGGAGGGGTCTGAAATTAACATTGTAGGTGCATTCCCACTGTGAGAGACAGAATGTAAAAAAAAAAAAAAAAATCAGGAAATCACATTGTATGATTTGTACAGAATTTATTTGTATTGCACTGCTGCACATAAGTATAGGTGCTGGTCATAAAATTAGAATATCATGACAAAGTTGATTTATTTTAGTAATTCCATTCAAAAAGTGAAACTTGTATATTCGATTCATTCATTACACACAGACTGATGTATTTCAAATGTTTATTTCTTTTAATTTTGATGATTATAACTGACAACTAATGAAAGTCCCAAATTCAGTATCTCGGAAAATTAGAATATCAATTAAGACCAATGCAAAAAAAGGATTTTAAGAAATGTTGGCCAACTGAAAGGTATGAACATGAAAAGTATGAGCATGTACAGCACTCAATATTTAGTTGGGACTCCTTTGGCCTGGATTACTGCAGCAATGCGGCGTGACATGGAGTCGATCAGTCTGTGGCACTGCTCAGGTGTTATGAGAGCCCACGTTGCTCTGATAGTGGCCTTCAGCTCTTCTGAATTGTTGGGTCTGGCGTATTCCATCTTCCTCTTCACAATACCCCATAGATTTTCTATGGGGTTAAGGTCAGGCGAGTTTGCTGGCCAATCAAGAACAGGGATACCATGGTCCTTAAACCAGGTACTGGTAGCTTTGGCACTGTGTGCAGGTGCCAGGTCCTGTTGGAAAATGAAATCTGCATTTCCATAAAGTTCGTCAGCAGCAGGAAGCATGAAGTGCTCTAAAACTTCCCGGTAGACGGCTGCGTTGACCTTGGACCTCAGAAAACACAATGGACCAACACCAGCAGATGACATAGCACCCCAAACCATCACTGACTGTGGAAACTTTACACTGGACCTCAAGCAACGTGGTTTCTGTGCCTCTCCTCTCTTCCTCCAGACTCTGGGACCTTGATTTCCAAAGGAAATGCAAAATTTACTTTCATCAGAGAACATAACTTTGGACCACTCAACAGCATTCCGGTCCTTTTTGTCTTTAGCCCAGACGAGACGCTTCTGACGCGTCTCTTGTTCAAGAGTGGCTTGACACAAGAATGCGACAGCTGAAACCCATGTCTTGCATACGTCTGTGTGTGGTGGTTCTTGAAGCACTGACTCCAGCTGCAGTCCACTCTTTGTGAATCTCCCCCACAGTTTTGAATGGGTTTTGTTTCACAATCCTCTCCAGGGTGCAGTTATCCCTATTGCTTGTACACTTTTTTCTACCACATCTTGTCCTTCCCTTCGCCTCTCTATTAATGTGCTTGGACACAGAGCTCTGTGAATAGCCAGCCTCTTTAGCAATAACCTTTTGTGTCTTGCCCTTCTTGTGCAAGGTGTCAATGGTCGTCTTTTGGACAATTGTCAAGTCAGCAGTCTTCCCCATGATTGTGTAGCCTACAGAACTAGACTGAGAGACCATTTAAAGGCTTTTGCAGGTGTTTTGAGTTAATTAGCTGATTAGAGTGTGGCACCAGGTGTCTTCAATATTGAACCTTTTGACAATAATTTTCCGAGATACTGAATTTGGGACTTTCATTAGTTGTCAGTTATAATCATCAAAATTAAAAGAAATAAACATTTGAAATACATCAGTCTGTGTGTAATGAATGAATCCAATATACAAGTTTCACTTTTTGAATGGAATTACTGAAATAAATCAACTTTGTCATGATATTCTAATTTTATGACCAGCACCTGTATTTGAACACCTGAAAAATTCAGTGTTAATATTTGGTACAGAAGCCTTTGTTTGCAATTACAGAGGTGAAACGTTTCCCGTAGTTCTTGACCAGGTTTGCACACACTGCAACAGCGATTTTGGCCCACTCCTCCACACAGATCTCCTCTAGATCTGTCAGGTTCCGGGGCTGGCGCTGAGCAACACGGAGTTTCAGCTCCAAAGATTTTCGATTGGATTTAGGGCTGGAGACTGGCTAGGCCACTCCAGAACCTTGATATGCTTCTTACAGAGCCACTCCTTGGTTATCCTGGCTATGTGCGTCGGGTCATTGTCATGTTGAAAGACCCAGCCACGACCCATCTTCAGTGCTCTGACTGAGGGCAGGAGGTTGTTACTCAAAATCTCACAATACTTGGCCCCATTCATCCTCTCCTTAATACAGTGCAGTCGTCCTGTCCCCTTCGCAGAAAAGCACCCCCAAAGCATGATGTTTCCACCCCCATGCTTCACAGTATGGATGGTGTTCTTGGGATCCAACTCCTCCTTCTTTTTCCTCCAAACACGACGAGTGAAGTTTAGACCAAAAAGTTCTATTTTGTTCTCATCTGACCACATGACTTTCTCCCATGCCTCCTCTGGATCATCCAGATAGTCATTGGCAAACTTCAGACGGGCCTGGACACGTGATGACTTGAGCAGGGGAACCTTCCGTGTAATGCGTGATTTGAAACCATGACGGCATAGTGTTCTACCGACAGTGACCTTTGAAACTGTGGTCCCAGCTCTGTTCATGTCATTGACCATCTCCTCCTGTGTAGTTCTGGGCTGATTACTAACTTTCCTTATCATCTGTTAACCCCACGAGGTGAGATCTTGCATGGAGCCCCAGTCCGAGGGAGACTGACAGTCGTCTTTAGCCTCTTCCATTTTCTGA
This sequence comes from Polypterus senegalus, assembly GCF_016835505.1. Taxonomy (NCBI): domain Eukaryota; kingdom Metazoa; phylum Chordata; class Cladistia; order Polypteriformes; family Polypteridae; genus Polypterus; species Polypterus senegalus. Next base: position 52,743,965 of record NC_053167.1, read on the forward strand.
CAGTTGCTCCAACAGTTGATCTATTTCCACCAAGCTGCTTGGCAATTGCCCCGTAGCCCTTTCCAGCCTTGTGGAGGTCCACAATTTTGTCTCTGGTGTCTTTGACAGCTCTGTGGTCAGCCCATGGTAGTAGTTGGAGTCTGACTGACTGTGGGGTGGACATGTGTCTTTAAAGAGCTCAGAGAGGTGCTACTAATTAAGATTACGAAGTGGAGTAGAGGTGGACTTCTTAAAGGCAGAGTAACAAGTCTTTGTGAGCCAGAATTCTTGCTGATTGCCAGGTGTTCAAATAATTATGTGCAGCAGTGCAATACAAATAAATTCTGTACAAATCATACAATGTGATTTCCTGAATTTTTTTTTACATTATGTCTCTCACAGTGGGGATGCACCTACAATGTGAATTTCAGACCCCTCCATGATTTCTAAGTGGGAGAACTTGCAAAATCACAGGGTGTTCAAATACTTATGTTCCTCACTGTAAACCAGACCTTTTGTTTTTTGTTTAAGTTTGATTTATAACCTTCTCTCAGATCTTTGTACTTTTCTGTCATAGCAGTAACATCACCCTGTACTTCTGTGAGTATGCATTTTGTAAAAAAAAAAATTAGCATGTCAAAATGCAATCTATGACTAAAGTAGTTAGACCCAGAACCAGTAGTCTAGTTTCAAAAAAGGAAACCACGATAAGAATTGTTACAGAAGTACCTTTTTTGGTTACCTCAAAATATGCGTAATTCCACTATAGCACATTTTGTCAAAAGACATATAAGTGAAAAAGGATACCAGAATTATAAAAGTCACATCCACCAGACCATTGGGTGACACAGTGTGAGGTACCAGCACCATCTTTAGTTGGTCAATGCTACTTCACAGTGTACCACTCTATTGTTCATTTGGAGCTGGTTTTTAATGTTGACATTGCTAGATATAAATGGGAGAATCGCAGGGGAGAAATTCAATGAAAAACTTGACTCACTTATGTCTTATGTGTTTGTCCACTTAGGTTTTAAGTATTTGCTTACCCACCTATAATTTATTTATCCATCCATTCCTTCATTTTCAAATCTGCTTTATCTATCCCAGGATTATAGGTGTCACAAGACTGGAGCTATATCTTTTAGTCCACCTTAATCTGACTATTTTATTAACCTTGAATACTAAATCAACCATATTATATTATCATTAAAGAATTCTCATAATTTTTTAGCTAAGCTGTGAAAGGGTGCTGACTTAGCCTGAAGAAAAATGAACTCCAGATGCAGGAGGCATATGATTATTGTCCACCAGCAGCTAATCTTAAATGCAATTAGCAAAATTGATGTATACTTCCATTAGTGAATTAACTGGAATGTGCACCACTGTTTAAGCAATTTAAATAAATACTGCAACCAAAATTATACATTTTGTATCTGTTGCAGATTTTCTACAGTAATGGCTGAGAAAAAATGTTTTAATTTTATTTTCATGAAGGGCAATGATGACAGATTTCCTGATACAAAGGGCTTGAGTTAGTATCCATATTGAACAAGAGAAAACTCAAATTGTCCGAGTCATAAAATCCAAATTTAACTATCAAGTCATATCCTCAAAAACCCAAAACATTCTATTTTTGCAATTACATTGTAAAATAAATAATTTCTGAAAAATTGTTTTGTGCATGACAGTGAAGCATGCTCGAATAAAGTAGGGATATTGCTGAACTCCTCCCCGCACAATTTTGGTTAAATAATATAAAATAGTGCATGTCCAGATTATAACAGTCCTGTCTGTCCAGTGCAACTTTTATGTGACAAGACATAAAAGTATCTTTAATGCTACAGAGAGAATAATTTAATTAAGTGTCTGGTAGAAATGAATGAGACTGGAGAATTGCTGTTTCTCTGTCTGTTATTCCCTACACTTGCTCATCCTCTTTAGGTCTGTAGCAGTTCTTAGTTTGTCTGTTGCTGTCTATATCTTGTGTTACATTTTTTTAATTTGCTTGTTTTGAAATTGCACATTTTATGCAAGCTATGTTTGTGTATAAAATCATATTTTTGAAAAAAAGGTGTGTGAGCAGTACAATACAGCGCTATATATATATATACACACACACACTACAGGTCAAATGTTTTAGGACACCTTTGTTTTTTCAGTTTTTATGGAAATGCTATTTCATGAAATCAAGACATAGAACAAATAAACCATGGCAAATAAAAAAATAAGTTAAGAAATCATTAAGTGTGCACAACTTTATTCAGATTTTTGATTCTTCAAAGTAGCCACATTTTGCTGCTATAACAGCCAAACTCTGGTAACACTTTTGATTCCAAATGCCAGTCACCCTGTGCAAGTCACCAATAAACCAATGTATTCCTCACGTCCCCTTTATACCCTCTGATCTCCCATTTCAATTCAGATGCCTCCAATTTCCAGTAAGGCTCTGCTGCGCGATGACAAGTAATAAGTCTCAGGCACAGACCCTACAAAATGATGCCATTGATTTCAGGCAAGATTGCTTTTCTCCTGGACAACTATATGTTGCATTCTCAAGAGTGAGCTCGCGTAGCTTCGTCATATTACAACCGGAGTGCAGCCAGAAACTTTTAAGTGCCGGGTCTTAGCTAACATTAAATTAAGCCGTGGACATCGCAGCATCACACAAGAGAGCAGCTCACGTGAACTTAATGAACGCAGTATGAGTGATCACTTCCATGCATCAAACCTGTTCAAAAAATGCATTACACAA